>NW_021941275.1:85000-97725 GCF_902148845.1 Salarias fasciatus
GACGGCCGGTTCCAGCGCTGCTTCAGGCTGACGCTCGGTTTCCACCGAGCGGTGAACAAGTGAGATCGCGCACGTCGCTCGCCTTGGCATCAAGCCAACTGTTCTGCGTGGTCGGAGCCCTGCTGCCCTCTGGCAGCACGTCCGTGAAGACCTCCACGCTGATAGGCTGTCCTGACGCCAGTTCGCTTGAAAGGTTCAATTATTTCAACTCGAGCGACGAGCGATGGAGCGGCAGGTGGCGGGCGGCAGCGAGTGGCAATGCAAGTCGACGGGCGCGCGAATTTTTCCCTGGAAACGCTCGCCGCCGGCCGCCGCTCAAGGTTGAGCGACAATCGTGTCATTACATTGACTCTGTATGTAATCTCATCGCACGAAAAATTTGCGTCGCGTCCGGTGGAAACACACCGTTACACTCAAACTTACTGGAGAATAAACACACACGGTGAGCTCGGTGCAGCGCACTCGCCTGCGCTCTCTGTTCACCAGACGAGGTGCCACTCCTCTTTATTTTTCAGTGACAAACCGGTAACCACAACTAAACAACACATCCTTCAAAGATTGTCTATTGCAACACAATGACAGATTTCGAACTCCAACAGGGGTGCGTGCGTCCGCTTGAGGGCCCGGGGTAATGCGTGCGTTTTTGCGTGCGTGTGTTGGAATCCTCTCGCGGGCCAGATTGTTCGGTTCGGCGGGCCACATTTGGCCTGCGGGCCACGAATTGCCGACCCCTGCTGTATACTGTTGTATTTACAGAACCACGTTCATCATCAGTAAAAACGTCTGTGTCTCCTGAAACTGCCTCCGTGATGCTCTAACCGGAGTCACTCCACCATAGTGTCGCCGGCTCTATTCAGCGCAATCTGGAGAGCACCGAGCCCTCTCTTTCATTGGTACTTCGAGCCGGATAGAGCCCCTTCATGATGCTATGGATCCAACAGAGCATGACGTCACTCCTGCAAACCAGGATGCCACCGAGAGACATGTCCGTCCCCAGAGAGAGCGACACCAACCTCGCCACCTAAGTGACTTCATGGTGGGGTACGAACCCCAACAACCAGATGAACCTCCAACTGATCTAGCTCACCAGTCTTCACTCCGTGCTAGCGATTCGAGGGCCTCATCTGTGAGGAGCAAGCACCCGTCACACTCGTCCAGATGCCAACCCAGTGAGTCACAGGGTTCATCTCAAAGTGGTGGGATGTCACGTCACTCTGCGTCACGGCCTGTCTCCGAAGCCAGGCCAGGTTCCCATCTCAGCTCCCTTCGCTCAGCTGCAGGTTTAAATCCCCAACATGCTCTGTCGCCAGTTCAGGAAGCAATACTACAGCAGAGTATCCACCGTTTGGAGCTCGAGGAGTTGCAGTCGCAGATCATTGAGGACAGCAACACTGATTTGGAGTGTCAACGTCTCAACACTCAAGCCAGGGAAGCACAACGCCTGCAGCAGGAGGCACAAGAGGCACGTGAAGCTATCGCTAAACATCTAGACAGGCAGAGGCGACTTAAGAAAAAGGAGAAATAGCTACAGGTAGCTAAGCTGGTTACCTCATTATTGCAGCAGCCAGAACAGGAACATGCAGAACATGCAGCGGTGAAGAATCACCCCAGAGTTACCACTCTTTACCAGGTGTGATTGCTCCACCTCCTGACGACGATGCAGGTGCACCCCGCTGTCATTCTGCTCCTCCGCCACACTCTTTTCCACCGATTCATCATGCTAGAAGCAAGTTGCTTCATCATTCATCCAGCTCACAGACCTGTCACACTGGGAGATCTGAGAACATCGCTCTCATGCCTAAGTCTTCACACGTGGGACACTCATTCCAGCTGCCTTCCTTCACGCCTCCTCTTCTGGCACCACAGAGCATCCAGCCTCCATCAGCTCAGCCAGTACAGCAACACTCAGTGGTTCAATCTGCTGTCAATCCTCATCCACTGCACCAGCTACCACAGCTGGCTCATCATGCTGCAGCCCCTGCTTCATTGCAGCCAGCTCTCAGCACGCCTGCTCATCCTGGGCCCGCTATGATGCCACATCAAGCCTCTGCAGTTCCCACTGGTATCCACGGTCCACAACCGCCTGCTGCAGGACTCATGGTAGGACCACAGTTCACAGCCAGTTCTGCTCTCCCATACCACCATATGAGCTCAGTCGTTCAACCAGCACCCCCTGCTCCGCCTTCACGCAACCTAGCGTATCCAGGCCCAGAGACACTGGTACACCACACTCCATATGGTGTTCCCCAGCCAATACTGCCTGTATTTGAACGTGACCGTGAGAGTGACTTTGCTCTTCTCAAGATGGCCCTGGATAACCTGATGGGAGGTCATGGACACTTGACTGAGCAGCGTAAGTATCAAGTGCTTCTTGGCCACTTGAAACTGCCTAGCGCTTTACATCTCGCTAAAGACTATATGTACGACCCACAGCCTTACACGATTGCTTTACAGGCTTTACAAGATAAATACGGCCAGCCCCGGCAGCTTGTTCAGTCACAGCTAGGTGCCATCCTCAACTCACCTGCCATCAAGTTCGGCGACGCCGAGGCCTTTGACTCATTTGCCCTCTCTATCCAGTCTCTTGTAGGCATGCTCAGGACACTTGAAGGGCCGAATGGTTTCGAGTTGGGGTGTGGATCTCATGTAGATCGCCTTTTGAGTAAAATGCCTCCCTCCTTCAGGGACAGTTTCATTGAATACTGTCTAAACCGTGGGGTCCTCCGAACAGGGTCAGACACGACTTACACCCTGCTTGACCTGGCAACCTGGCTTCAGATGAAGTCAGAAGCAAAGCGCCTTTCCAGTCGAGCGGCAGCTCTCTACCAGCATGAAATGCCCAAGCCAGTGAAGAAGGCCCCTGTCTCCCATAACAAAGAGAGGACCACGACCATCCTTCTTAATGCTGGAGAGCCCCCTGGTGTATCACCGACTCCTCACTCAAAGGCTAACGTCAAGTCCAAACCATATTGTCCCCACTGTGACTCCAAGGACCACTTCTTGAACAACTGTGACAACTTCAAGAAGCTGTCCACAGGTGAAGTAGTGAAATGGATCAGGGATGGGAAGCGGTGCTTCAAGTGTGGTCGAAATCATGCAGCAGAGGACTGTAATTTGAAGCGGCCCTGCAAGATTTGTAAGGAGTTGCACCTCACCATTCTGCATGACTCCATCCAGCAGACCCAGACCAGCGTCAACATGGTGACCACACCCACTGCAAGGGTCTACCTCGACCGGCCCAACCGTTCACAGCAAGTGATGTTAAAGGTCGTCAAGGTCATCCTCCGGAACGGTGACCAAGCATTGGAGACCTATGCTGTCCTAGATGATGGCTCAGAAAGAACCATCATTCTTCCTCACGCAGTGCAGCAACTGAACATTTGTGGACGACCAGAGACTCTGCATCTACAGACAATCCAGCAGCATGTTGAACAGCTCCAAGGCAGTTCTGTCTCCTTTGACCTTTCTCCTATGTGCAGGCCTTCCCAGAAGTTCCAGATCCACCAGGCTTTCACTGCTGAAGGTCTGAACCTCGCTGAACACTCCTATCCAGTGGCCGCACTCCAGCAAAGGTACGAGCACCTCAGAGGCCTGTCTCTCCAGCCAATCGATCATGTTTATCCAATGCTCCTGATAGGCTCAGATATGCCACATCTCTTAGTCCCCATAAAGCCAGTCTGTGCAGGTCCACCAGGTGGTCCAATCGGTGTCTGTACACAACTAGGCTGGTAACTCCAAGGTCCTACCACACTAACCCAGCCTAAATCAACCTTACAGTGTTTTCATATCTCCGCTGTCACCCCTGCTACTGAGCCCTTCAGGAATGCTGAGTGTCTTTGGCAACTGGACACGCTCCCTTATGTTAACCAGAGGGCAGCCGCCCGCTCTAAGCAAGACCAGCAACCTATTGCCATGCTTCAGACATCCACGACCAGGGTGGAGGTTGATGGAGTCCTGCGGTACGCTACCCCTTTGCTTAGACAAGCCAACGCTGTTCAGCTCCATGCAACAAAGGAAGCTATGCTGCCCTGCCTTCGTAGCATAGAGCGGAAGCTTGCCAAGGACCCGAGGAGAGCAGAAGTCTACTGCAAGGAGATAGGCAAATTGGAGAAGGCTGATTATGTGGCACAGGTACCTCCTGAAGAAGCCAACCAGACTGCTGAGTCATGGTACATTCCTCACCATATGGTGAACCATAATGGTAAGGATAGGATCGTGTTTAACTTCTTGTTTCAGCACCAAGGTCTGTCGCTGAACGAACTTCTCCTTCCCGGTCCTGCGCTTGGTCCTACACTGCTCGGTGTCCTCATCACGTTCCGTCAGCATGCCGTGGCAGTCAGTGGGGATATAAAAGGTATGTTCCACCAGATCTGCCTGCTGCCCACTGACAAGTCAGTGCTACGCTTTATCTGGAGGAATATGGAGAGAGAGCAGGAGCCTCGGATTTATGAATGGCAGGTTCTCCCGTTTGGGACCACTTGTAATCCCTGCTGTGCCATTTACGCCCTCCAGCGACTTATCCAAGATGGTGCAGGATTCAGGCCAGGCCTAGCAGAGACAATTGAGGGATCCTTTTACGTGGACAACTTTCTGCACAGCACTTCCTCCACTGAAGAGGCCAAGAGTTTGGTTGATGACCTACGCCAGCACCTTCAGACTGGAGGTTTCGAGGTTCGCCAGTGGGTGAGCAATGAGCCCACGACCATCAAGCACCTCCCACCTGAGGCACGTTCTGAAAGCAGCTAGCTGTGGTTTTCCAAGAGCAGTTGTGACCTTCAGGAACCTGCCCTGGGTCTACGTTGGAACTGCCTCAGTGATTCCCTGGGTTACAAACATCGTCCTTTTGAGACATCAGTGCCCACGCTGAGGAACCTCTATCGAATCCTTGCCTGTCAGTACGACCCTCTGGGGTACATCATTCCATTCACCACCATGGCGAAAGTCCTCATACAAGACCTGTGGAAGGAGGAGATTGGATGGGATGATCCAATAAGACCTCAAGCTCTACTGGACAGATGGTGCACTTGGGAATCAGAGCTTCCTCACCTCATCCACTCGGAGTTCCCTCGAGTCTACGCTCCACCACAGATGGACACGTCAGCAGTTACTAGGGAGCTCCACATTTTTTGTGATGCATCAGAGCGAGCTTATGGCTCTGTTGCATACATGCGGACCCTGGATGACCGGCAACAAGTCCACATCTCTTTTGTGCTTGCCAGGTCTCGAGTTGCCCCCCGAAAGCAGTTGTCCATGGCTCGCCTTGAGTTGAGTGCTGCTCTCACCAGTGCTCAGCTTGCAGATGTCCTCCAAACAGAGCTCACTGTGCCCATCCACCGAAAATTCCTATGGTCTGACTCCACCACTGTGCTCCATTGGATCATGTCGGAGTCTTGTAGGTGCAAAGTCTTCGTGGGTACACGAGTCGCGGAGATCCAGAACCTAACTGAGCCTGCTAGTTGGAGATTCATGAGCTCTGGGACAAACCCGGCAGACGACATCCCACAAGGCTTGACCCTGAGTGAGCTCGTAAACCCCCATCAATGGCATCAAGGTCCAGATTTTCTCAACCTACCTGAGGATCATTGGCCAACCATGCCCTCTGCGGATCCGGAGTCTGATGACAGCGAGCTAAGAAAATCCACAAGGGTTGGCACTGTGACTGTCCTTCCTGGTCCTCAACTCCCTGCTGTTGAAGATTTCTCTTCATGGAAAGAGCTCATAGAAGCTACAGCCAGGTCCCTTCACAGGGCGGTCGACCCCCAAGCCACAACTCAGTCTTGTGAAGCAGTTGACTACCTCGCTGCTGAGACAGCACTCCTCTCCAAGGCTCAGTTAGACTCATTCCCCGATGAGGTCAAGGCTCTCAAGTCAAACCGGCCGCTTCCATCTGACAGCCACTTATGTTCTTTGTCTCCTGAGTATGATGAGGTCACGGGTCTTCTCGGGGTTGGAAGTCGACTACGCAGAGCTGAAAGCTTGAGATTGAGATTGATGCAATCCACCCTGTTGTCTTGGATCCACGCCATCCCCTGACGAAACTCCTGATCCAAGACTAAGACAGTGCTCTTCTACACCCTGGACCAGAGCGAGTACTTGCGGAACTGAGACGCAGGTTCTGGGTTCTGAGGGGCAGAGAGGCTATCCACAAACATCAATACTCCTGCCAAGAATGCCAGCTATGGCGAGCTAAGCCCAGTGTGCCCAAGATGGCGGACCTTCCACCATCTCAGTTATGGCACTACAAACCCCCCCTTTTCTCTACTGGAGTAGATTGTTTTGGGCCGTTTCACTTCAAGATAGGGTGCCGAAACGAGAAGAGGTGGGGAATCTTATACAAGTGTATGACTACCTGTTGTGTACACCTTGACCTTCTCGAGAGCCTAGACTCAGATGCCTTCTTAATGTCACTACGACGCTTTGTCTCGTGTCGTGGAACCCCATTTGAGCTTCTCTGTGACAATGGTACGAACTTCGTTGGCGGAGATCGTGAATTACAGGAGGCCTTCGCAACAATGGCTCCCCAACTGAAGGAGCAGTTGGCCAAGCAACGGATCACCTTCCGCTTTAACCCACCAGCGGCACCTCATTTCGGGGGGTCCTGGGAAAGGGAGGTTAAATCTGTCGAGACTACTCTCAAGGTAATCCTCAAAGATCAGACGGTGCCTGAGACTGTCCTCCGCACAGTACTCATTGAGGTTGAGGGCATCATGAATGCGAAACCATTGGGTTACCTTTCCTCAGATGTGGCAGACCCGGATCCCCTTACTCCGAACATCCTGATAATGGGACGCCAGGATTCATCCTTACCACAAGCCGTGTACGACACTTATGACCTCCTTGGTACACGTCGCTGGAAGCACAGCCAAGTGCTGGCGGACCATTTTCGGTCCACCTTCATCCGACATTACCTGCCAAGTCTACAGGAAAGACCAAAGTAGAGAAAGGATGGCAAAGAACTGTCACTTGGCCAGGTCAGGATATTTCCTGATCAGACAGCTGCGGTTGCCAAACAAAGAGCCCAGTTCAAGGATATAAGAAAGAAGCTGCGAGAGCAGAAAATCAGAAATGGCATAATTCATCCAGCCACTCTCATCGTCACCTATAATGATGACAAGAAATACTTTAAGGATTCCAAGAGCGCAGAGATGTACTTCAACACCGTGATCAAACCTACCTGACTCTGTGTGCGCGTGTGTGTGCGAGAGTGTGTGTGAGAGAATGAGTGATTGTGCGGGAATGGGTGTGAGTGTGTGTGACAGCGCGCTGCCTCCTCCCTCTCTCCTCGTTTCTCCGCATATGCGTGAATGAATGTGGAAGTTCCCGGTGCCCCTGGTCATCCTGTCCCTTACTGTATTCCCATATCTACTCTTTAAACAGCGGCCAGGGTTCAAGCTATCCTGTCCAGTCCACCCTGGACCTCTAGAACATTGTAAGAGACACCTGAATTAAAAGAAAAAAAAAACTGGACTGAAAAAAAGCTTTTCTAGTATTGTAAGGACTATGAACCCTCTATGGACCCTCTTCCCTCTCCCTATTCGCCCTTTCCTGAAAGCCGGTTCAAGTTACAGATCATCTGCCTATGGACACTATCGGTATGGTAATGTGATTTTTTTTGTTTTGAAGACTTGAAAATTAATTTAGATTGGAAATGAAAAAGATGGGGAATGAGTAATGTCAGCCTTTTGGGAAAGTAATGTAATTTCATTTGAGTTTTGGTTGAGTGGTTGGAATGAAGGGGAGAGAGAGGAAGAGAAAGGAGAAAAAAGAGGGATATATGTGAGGGAATAGAAGATGAGACAAAGGTAGAGAAAGAATAAGGAGAAAGAATAATGTGTAAGAGAATAATGGAACAATATTCTTAGATTAAATTAAATAGTAACTTTCTGTGCTAATAATCTTATTAAAGTAACAAGGTTAAGAGTAAAGAAATAAAGATCAAAAATAAAGAAATTAATAAAAGTTATGTGGTAAAATCATGTGGATCTCAGCTTACCTTAAGCTTCCAGATATGGACAATTTAAGTGTCAATGCAAGGCTTCATGTTCAGAATTATTTCATTGCATGTTTGATAGTTTATGTTTTGTGTGTAGATAAGTGTTGTAGAGAAAGCTCCAGAACAGGTTGGTCAGATGATCAAGAAGGTTATCCATCAATTACGTAATGTTGGGACACAATAAACTGCCAAAAAAAGGATTGAAAATAGCCCATATAAATATATGCAGCATTAGAAATAAAATAACAGAGATTACAGGAATACTAATGAGATATCAGTTGCATATCTTAGCAATATCAGAAACACATTTAGACTCAACCTTTGAGGATTCAGTTGTGAATATACAAGGATATAATATAGTTAGGAAAGATAGAAATGCATTTGGAGGAGGAGTCGCATTCTTCATTCAGGATCACCTGCCAGTGAGAATTAGGAATGATTTAATGCCGCTGGAAGTAGAAGCATTATGGCTGCAAATACATTTATCTCATTTAAAACCTCTGTTAATAGGATGCTGCTATCGACCACCAAGCTGTAATAATTTACATCTTGAGATGGTGTGTGACATGCTAGAAAATGCATGTAATTTAGGTTTTGAAACTTACTTCATGGGGGACTTGAACATAGACTGGCAGGGAACCTGCTCAATGAGAAATAAGCTTCAGTGTATTGAAAGTGCGCGTGGACTCATCCAGGTAGTAGATCAACCAACTAGAATAATGATGAAAAGAGACGGCACACTAACATCATCCTGTATTGATCATATTTTTACCAACGCAGCTGAACTATGTTCAAAAGTGATATCAGTACCTGCTGGCTGCAGGGATCATAATTTAGTGGCACTTGCTAGAAGAACGAAAATGCCAAAGCCAGGTGCCAAGGTAATTATGAAAAGATCATTTAAGAACTTTGATCAGGTCAAATTTAGAGAGGATGTAAGTGGGCGATGCTGGTCAGAAGTTTTAATGGAAACCAATCCAGACTCAGCGCTGATGAGGTTCAACAATGTGTTTATGAAAGTGGTAGAGAAACATGCGCCAATGAAGAGGTTTACCGTCAGAAGCATCAATACACCGTGGCTGGATAATGAATTAAAAGAATATATGATGGAACGAAATCAAGCTAAATTAACAGCTAGTAGGTCTAATTTTAAATCAGACTGGCAAGTGTACCGTAAATTGAGGAACTTTGTTACCAAATTAAATACAAAGAAAAAGAAATTATATTATGAAAAGAGGATAAACGAGATAAAGAATGATAGTAAGAAAGTATGGAGTGCACTTAACAGTCTGATGGGAAAGAATCATCGACCTACTCCATCTTTTTTGGAGACAGAA
The DNA here is from genome assembly GCF_902148845.1 of Salarias fasciatus. NCBI lineage: Eukaryota > Metazoa > Chordata > Actinopteri > Blenniiformes > Blenniidae > Salarias > Salarias fasciatus. Next base: position 94,331 of record NW_021941275.1, read on the forward strand.
GAATATTTTCTCACCAAACCAACCGAGATAGCAAAGTACCTCAATAATTATTTTATTAAAAAAATAAATAATTTAAGAAATAGCTTTCAAGACATAGCTAATGAATCATCATATTCATTAATAAGACATAAAATAATGTTAGGGAAAAATTGCAAATTTAACTTTGATACTGTAAATATTAGTTATATAGAAAATATGTTGAGAAATTGTAAAGATAAGCCACCAGGTATTGATGGATTGGACGGTAGACTTCTAAAAATGGTGGCTGATTTGATTGCCCCAGTCATCTGTCATATTATTAACCAAAGTTTGATAGAAATGTTGTGTCCTCAAGAATGGAAAAAGGCAAAAATAACACCACTGCCAAAGAATGCAAAACAGTCATTTTCTGGACCTAATAGTCGTCCTATAAGTCTACTGCCTGTGTTAAGTAAAATAATGGAGACTGTGGTCTGTGAGCAAATTAGAACTTATTTTTCCTTAAATAATTTAACCACGGATTCCCAACATGCATACAGGAAAGGCCACTCCACAGCGACTGCCCGAGCTCAGAGGGCAGATGATTGGTTAATGGGTATAGAACAAAAGAAATTAGTAGGAGCAGTTATGCTGGACTTTACAGCTGCTTTTGATATTATTGACCATGAAATATTGATTAAAAAGTTAGAATGTTCTGGGTTTTCACAGTCATCAATATTAAGGTTGGAAAGTTATTTAACAAATAGAAAACAACAGGTTTTCTTCAACGGCAGTTACTCTGATGAGAGGGAGGTCAGCTGTGGAGTGCCTCAGGGAGCTGTTTGGGGCCGTTATTATATACAATCTATACAAATGATTTACCACTAGTACTAGATAAGGCTACTGTATCAATGTATGCAGATGACTCTACAATCTGGTTGTCGGCACCTAAATGCTCAGAGCTGAAGACGTCCCTACAGCAGGAAGTGCAATCTGTGGTGGAATGGATCAGGAAAAATCAGCTGGTACTTAATGTATTGAAGGCAAACAGTATTATATTTGGTACAACATATACTTTACAAGAACAGCCTGAATTGAATCTTTTTATAAATAATGTGCCTGTAAAACAAGTACAAGAAACAAAATGACTTGGTGTTGTGTTAGATAATAGATTATCGTGGACGAGACATATTGATAAGATGGCATCCAGGATGGGAAGTGCTGTTTCTGTTGTGAAAAGGTGTGCAGCTTTCATGTCACTACGTGTAATTAAACTAGTCTTGCAATCTCTAGTATTATCAGTTCTGGACTACTGTCCAGTAATCTGGTCTGGTACGTCACAAGAAAATATGAAAAAGTTGCAAATTGTACAAAATAGAGCAGCAAGAATAGCTTTGCATTGTGGTGACAGAACAAATATCATAGCTCTGCACAAGTGTTTGGACTGGTTACTGGTAAAGGAAAGATTATTGTATTCATTACTGGTTTTCTTTAGAAACATTTTAATCACAAAAAAACATCAATCTTGTATAAAAATGTATATTTTAGTTCAGGTAGACATAGCTATGCAACCAGACATGCTACCAGAGGAAATTTTACATGACCTAAATCAAAAACAAATACAGTTAAAGGAATGGTTATGTATAGAGCTCTGCAAGAATGGAATAAACTACCAGAAAATATTACACAAGAAAACAGCAAAATGATTTTCAAGAAGTTGGTCAAAAAACATCTGTGTATAATAGAGACTTAATATGGGTCAACTGGAATTACAAGTATTACTTAAAATTGCACCTTTGCAACAGAAATGGTTCCTGGCATAAACAGTAAATGAATGGGTGACTGTCAAATCTGATTTGAATTTTAATTGTTACATCATGGTTTTTGCTTCAAGGGTGTTTAGGTGTAAGATGGAAGGGCTAAAGAGATTTGAGTTTTTGTGTGACCAATGTGCATAATATGTGTGGATCTACGTAGATATGATATGTGAATGTTGTGTATCTCTACTGACCTAGGAGCGGTCTTGTATTGTTTGTTTGTTGTTGTGTTATGTATTTGTTTGTGTTTTTGTTTTTGGAATTTGTATATGGATTGTTTTGTAGATAATGTGGCTGCTTTGACACACTGTGAAGATGTTGTATGGACCCCAGGAAGAATAGCTTTGGCACTGCCATGCTAATGGGGATCCAAATAAATCAAATCAAAGTTTACTTCCAAACCTCTCAATGCTGAGGGTTTTTTTTTTTTTTTGTACAGTTTTTCTGTTTTATTCCTCTTTCAGAGAACTGAGTGCAAACAGGACATGATACCTCAGTACGGAGTGAAAGTCAAACAGAGCCGGTCATTATGCTGCACAGCAGCGTTCTTATGGATGTAATGTTGTTTCATCGTCAGTAAAACTGGAGGTGTGTTTTTACAGTTTCCGTGCGTGTCTGTGTTTCTACTACTGATTGTTTGAGCCTGGGGAGGGTTTGTTGTATTTATTGTAACATAAAGCAAGTCCCCTTCAGGGAAATCATGAAACTGTGTGTGAATACATTAAGGGTAGGTTGGAGTTAGGAGCAGGGTGTGGATGAGGGTTTGCGTTAAGTCACTTTAACGTTCACTGGCACGTGCCCCTGATTTTTACTTTAAATCGTTTTTCTTGTAAAAATAACCTTTGTATGATCTGTAGTTCTCATGGGAAGCAATGAAAATATCATTTAAAAGTTAGTTAAAGCTTCATTTAAGGATTAAAAGAACTTGACTGGAATATCCTAACTGGAATGCCTACAAACTTATTATAGTTTGTAGGTTTGTATTGTTGGTTTGTAAAAAGCGAGTCTTTTTGTCATTCTTTAGCAGGGCACGGTTCTTTTTTGTACTTTTTTCCTCCAAACTTGAAAGTCTCAAGAGCAAATAACATGTGAAGAAGAATTCACAAAAAAAGCCGACTCTGATGAGCATAAGGTCACTTTGATTTTATTTCAGAAACCAGCCAGAAGTCATCCTGAAGATCATAAATCAGCACAGAACTCAAACATGCCTTTCTTTTATGGATGGCTTGGTGTTAAACGCAGCCATCACATTTAGGCTGAACTTTTTTGAATTTACACTTTACTGTCTTTCACTTATGATCAAAAGCAAATCACGACTTTGGATTTCCAACTCTTCTCCTTGAAAATAAGAGGTGAAAAAGACTTTTAAAAAACTATTTTATTGAATCAACATATTTAAAAAAAAATATGTGAATGCATGGTATTAACACAACATCAATATCTGCAGATAGACACAAAAAAAAATTGCTTGAAACTGATGATCACATGCTGAATTCTCTCTTTTTTGGTGGCGAATGCAAATAAAGTCAGCACACCATGAGCACACTCAGCCTTCAGGTTAAAAAAAAGAAAGAGAAACATCATAAAGTGATTCGCGTGAAAGAGGGGGAAAATACATTT
>NW_021941276.1:0-34072 GCF_902148845.1 Salarias fasciatus
GAGAGAGAGAGGAGAGAGAGAGAGAGAGAGAGAGAGAGAGAGAGAGAGAGGAGAGAGAGAGAGAGAGAGAGACGAGAGAGCAGAGAGAGAGAGAGAGAGAGAGAGAGAGAGAGAGAGAGAGAGAGAGAGAGAGAGAGAGAGAGAGAGAGAGGGCAAGAGACCATTTTATTTCCACTGAAGTGGACACAGGTTCACAGATTTATACAATAAGTCCACGACTCATTTTCCCAACATCTGGTCCTGGTCTAGATTATCCTGTTCCTGATCCTGGTCCAAATTCTTCTCGTCCTGTTCCTATTCCTGGTCCTGGTGTAGATTATCCTGTTCCTGGTCCTGTTCCTGGTCCAGATTGTCATGGTCCTGTTCCTGGTACTGGTCCAGATTCTCCTGGTCCTGGTCCTGTTCCTGGTACTGGTCCAGATTCTCCTGGTCCTGGTCCCATTCCTGGTCCCGGTGAGATTCTCCCGGTCCTGGTCCGGGTTCTCCCATTGTTAATGTTCTGTGTGAAGTTCTCCGTCTCCTCTGGTTTCATTCCATAAACTAACTACAGCACCATCTGGTGGACCAACATGGAAACAAGCACCGTTGCCGTGGAAACCGAGACTTTTCAGACACTGTTTTCGTGTGAAATGTTGCCATGGAAACGAAGTGTAAACATCTGCGTGAAGGAGGAGGGTCGACTTTCAGAACCGTTACAGGAGTGTTTCTCATGCCGAGTCAGCAGGAAGTCCACCGCTCACTGAGGAGTGTGTGTGTGTGTGTGTGTGTGTGTGTGTGTGTGTGTGTGTGTGTGTGTGTGTGTGTGTGTGTGAGAGACCTACGGTGACATTTAAATCCACTGACCTTCATTTCTTCCAGTCATTAAACTGCCGTCTGTCTCTCCACAGCCCTTCAAAATAAAAGAGGAACTCTGAAATAAAAGCCTGTGGATGTGTTCTGAAGACCAGAGGAGGAACCGTCAGACCGTCACGCCTCGTTTCCACCTGCCGCTAACGTTCCGTCTCCTCTCGCCGCTCCAGATCGGGACCCGGTGACCCCTGGAAGGTCAAAGGCCGCAGGGCAGTCGGCCGGTTCTGTTCAGAACGTCACGTTGTTCTCCGCTCCCCGAGATGAAACAGAACTGGCGACTCAGCTGACCCGCGACCTTTGACCTTTCAGCAGAAGTGAGGCGACCCCTGATGGGAACACTTCTCTTCCTCCTGATGGCGCCGGAGGGGTTCTGCGAGGAACGGAGCAAACCGAGCAGAAGCTAGTGTTCTAGGTAGAACCCGCTCAAAGACAGGACCAGAACCATGTTCTCACTAGAACCCGCTCAAAGACAGGACCAGAACCATGTTCTCACTAGAACCCGCTCAAAGACAGGACCAGAACCATGTTCTCACTAGAACCCGCTCAAAGACAGGACCAGAACCATGTTCTCACTAGAACCCGCTCAAAGACAGGACCAGAACCATGTTCTCACTAGAACCCGCTCAAAGACAGGAGCAGAACCATGTTCTCACTAGAACCCGCTCAAAGACAGGAGCAGAACCATGTTCTCACTAGAACCCGCTCAAAGACAGGAGCAGAACCATGTTCTCACTAGAACCTGCTCAAAGACAGGACCAGAACCATGTTCTCACTAGAACCCGCTCAAAGACAGGACCAGAACCATGTTCTCACTAGAACCTGCTCAAAGACAGGAGCAGAACCATGTTCTCACTAGAACCCGCTCAAAGACAGGACCAGAACCATGTTCTCACTAGAACCCGCTCAAAGACAGGACCAGAACCATGTTCTCACTAGAACCCGCTCAAAGACAGGAGCAGAACCATGTTCTCACTAGAACCCGCTCAAAGACAGGACCAGAACTATGTTCTCACTAGAACCTGCTCAAAGACAGGAGCAGAACCATGTTCTCACTAGAACCCGCTCAAAGACAGGAGCAGAACCATGTTCTCACTAGAACCTTCCTGAAGACGGGAACAGAACTGTATGAGTGAGTCTAATGTATTTGTAAGGTTCTGTGTGTTCTCCTCTGTTTCGTTTGGAACCATGGAGGATTCCAGCCGGCTGTTCGGCAGCGGGTTGAATTCTGACTGTCCACATCTGGATTCACACATCTGCCGGCACCCCCAGTGCATGATGGGAGGACGGAGGAGTTTCTGCATCCTGTCTTTCCTTTAACAGCTGCTGCAGGGCAGAGCGGCTTTGAACCAGCAACTCCCCACAACAGCGACGTCGTTCGCTGGACGATATTTTCAAAAGTTGCCTTTTAAACACAAAACTCGTGGAGTTAAAACAAGGACAGAGCTGCTGACACTGAAAGAGATCAGTTGTTTTAAATCTAAGATGTGTCTGTCTCGATTTTCTCAGTGAAGAAAAACCTTCATGAACGTGTTCCGTTTCCACGACGACCATCCGTCCTGCTGTAGCTCCACAGCAGCTCTTCTGGAAGGAAAACGGCATAAAAAACTACGTTTTGAAATAAATAAATAAATAAATAAATAAATAAATAAATAAATAAATAAAAAGCGGACTCACCGTGTCCGGTAGGTGGCAGTGTAGTCTGTCTGCAGGAATTTCCTCCAGAGAAGAAGACGTGATACAGGAAGTGCTAGCAGTGAGCACATGTGGCTAATAAGCTAATAGCGGAAAAATGAGCAGATAAATCCCGACGAAACGTCGTTGTGGTGAGATAAACTCTATGGAAGAATGCGATATGTTATTATATCTTTATCATATCGAACTAGATCGATGGTTTTCTTCATATTTTGGCGCGTTATTTCGGACGTGTGCGGCTGCCGGAGCAGCTGTGAGGATAACCGGAAGTCCTCCACCAGCGGGTCAGAGAGCAAAACTCACTCACATCTATTTATAGCACCGATAAATGTAAATGAAGGGAATCAAGTCTGTTTATATCAGCCGTGTTTCCTGTCAATAGAACAGAATTAAATAGATAAGAACAGAATTAATTCCAGCAGCGTTTTATTGTCACAGTGGAAACGAATGTCAGTGTCCTGCGGAGCAGAAATCCTGTGAAGAAAGAGGAGACTTTACATAAAATCATCTCACAGTTTGGAATTAAACTGTTTTTAAAAGAATTTAAAGCCAGGAGGTCCATGGTGTGAGATCAGTGTGTGTGTGTGTGTGTGTGTGTGTGTGTGAGAGAGAGAGAGAGTGAGTGTCCATGTTTGATTTGTCTACCTGAGGAAACTTCCTGGTGCTGGTGTCAAATTACAGCGCCATGTTTGGAAAACTGTCAGTCGATCTTTATTCTGTTTTCTTTTTCAGGTTTTTCTACTAAAACTCATTCAAGACGACTGAGAGGTGAGTTCTGTCTCCAACACTCAGTAGAGCCCAGCACGACCCGGTAGAACCCAGCACGACCCGGCAGAACCCAGCACGACCCGGTAGAACCCAGCACGACCCGGTAGAACCCAGCACGACCCGGTAGAACCCAACATGACCCGGCAGAACTCAACAGGACCCGGCAGAACCCAGCACGACCCGGCAGAACCCAGCACGACCCGGTAGAACCCAACATGACCCGGCAGAACTCAACAGGACCCGGCAGAACCCAGCACGACCCGGCAGAACCCAGCACGACCCGGTAGAACCCAACATGACCCGGCAGAACTCAACAGGACCCGGCAGAACCCAGCACGACCCGGTAGAACCCAGCACGACCCGGTAGAACCCAACATGACCCGGCAGAACTCAACAGGACCCGGCAGAACCCAGCACGACCCGGCAGAACCCAGCACGACCCGGTAGAACCCAGCACGACCCGGTAGAACCCAACATGACCCGGCAGAACCCAGCACGACCCGGTAGAACCCAGCACGACCCGGTAGAACCCAACATGACCCGGCAGAACCCAGCACGACCCGGTAGAACCCAGCACGACCCGGCAGAACCCAGCACGACCCGGTAGAACCCAACATGACCCGGCAGAACTCAACAGGACCCGGCAGAACCCAGCACGACCCGGTAGAACCCAGCACGACCCGGTAGAACCCAACATGACCCGGCAGAACTCAACAGGACCCGGCAGAACCCAGCACGACCCGGTAGAACCCAGCACGACCCGGTAGAACCCAACATGACCCGGCAGAACTCAACAGGACCCGGCAGAACCCAGCACGACCCGGTAGAACCCAGCACGACCCGGTAGAACCCAACATGACCCGGCAGAACTCAACAGGACCCGGCAGAACCCAGCACGACCCGGTAGAACCCAGCACGACCCGGTAGAACCCAACATGACCCGGCAGAACCCAGCACGACCCGGTAGAACCCAGCACGACCCGGTAGAACCCAACATGACCCGGCAGAACTCAACAGGACCCGGCAGAACCCAGCACGACCCGGTAGAACCCAGCACGACCCGGTAGAACCCAACAGGACCCGGCAGAACCCAGCACGACCCGGCAGAACCCAGCACGACCCGGTAGAACCCAGCACGACCCGGTAGAACCCAACATGACCCGGCAGAACCCAGCACGACCCGGTAGAACCCAGCACGACCCGGCAGAACCCAGCACGACCCGGTAGAACCCAGCACGACCCGGCAGAACCCAACATGACCCGGCAGAACTCAACAGGACCCGGCAGAACCCAGCACGACCCGGTAGAACCCAGCACGACCCGGTAGAACCCAACATGACCCGGCAGAACTCAACAGGACCCGGCAGAACCCAGCACGACCCGGTAGAACCCAGCACGACCCGGTAGAACCCAATATGACCCGGCAGAACTCAACAGGACCCGGCAGAACCCAGCACGACCCGGCAGAACCCAGCACGACCCGGTAGAACCCAGCACGACCCGGTAGAACCCAACATGACCCGGCAGAACCCAGCACGACCCGGTAGAACCCAGCACGACCCGGTAGAACCCAGCACGACCCGGTAGAACCCAGCACGACCCGGCAGAACTGAACAGGACCAATCAGAACCCAGCACGACCCGGCAGAACTGAACAGGACCAATCAGAAGCCAGCACGACCCGGCAGAACTGAACAGGACCAATCAGAACCCAGCACGACCCGGTAGAACCCAGCACGACCCGGGTAGAACCCCAAACAACCCGGCAGAACTCAGCATCACCTGGTAGAATCCAAAACAACCCAACAAAACCCAACGCGACCTGATACATCCCATAATGATCCAACAGAACCAAACCCGGCAGAACCTGACAGGCAGTCAGGGAACTCGGACCTCTAGGTTCTGACGTGAACTCTGACCCTTCTTCTTCCTGATGGTGAGATTGAACTGGACTGCAGTCGCCAGGGACTGGACCAGGAGTGGACCAGGACAGGACCGGGACTGGACGGGGACTGGACGAAGACTGGACCGGGACCGGGTGAGGTCTGGACAGGGTTGTCGTGGCCGAGTGGTTAAGGCGATGGACTAGAAATCCATTGGGGTCTCCCCGCGCAGGTTCGAATCCTGCCGACAACGCAGGTTTTGGTGACTGCAGCTGGTTTTGGTTCTGGTCCAGCTGGTTTTGGTTCTGGTCCAGCTGGTTTTGGTGCTGGTCCAGCTTTGGGGGAACAGACTCCAGAGGTCCTAGTGTCGGTTCTAGTGGTTCCTCTCTCGCTGTGTCTGCAGTAAACCAGGTTCTTTAAGGGGTTCCACGGCGGTGCTCGTGTCTCTGAAGCCACTTCCTGTTTCCTGTCGGGGATGTAGCTCAGTGGTAGAGCGCATGCTTTGCATGTATGAGGCCCCGGGTTCAATCCCCGGCATCTCCACTGGCTTTTACCACCGGCGTCTCTCGCTTCCGTCAATCCCAGAATGCTTTGCACACCGACCGCACTGTGAACAGATGGTTCCACCCTGGTTCCCAGACCAGGACTGGTCCTGGTAGGGAGCCTTTTTCATGGCGTCAGGATGGTTCTGACACGTTATTGGACAGAACCCAGAGGGAACCTGAAGCGGAGACGTCTCAGAGCGGAGGACTGAAGCTGATGTCCTCTGCAGAGACCGGAGACCAGACCGGAGACCAGACCGGAGACCAGACCGGACGGGACGGGACTGAGATCCTCTGCTCCAGAGTCCACCAGCAGGACTGGATCACTGAGCACATGGTACAGCGAGGCGTCTGCTGCCACCTTGTGGTCAAACAGCAGAACTGAACCAGGCTCTGAGGTGAAAGTCCCGACTGATCCCAGGTGTTTCATTTCAAAGAAAGAGTGAAAACTTCCTCCTACAGCCGAGAGAAAAGAAAGAAGAGACGCCAAACAGAGCGTGGACGGGCTGCGCTGCGTTCCCTCCCGCCGGCCAGCGGAGTTTTCCCGGAAGGAGACGAACCAGCAGGAAGTTCTTTGAAAGAAAAGGCTCAGTCACTGCGATGGCCGGGAATCGAACCCGGGTCAACTGCTTGGAAGGCAGCTATGCTCACCACTATACCACCATCGCTGTGTGTGACAAGCTGGAGGGAGGCGGGCAGAACAGGGAGGGAGAAGGAACAGCGAGGGGGCGGGGGGAGGGGCGGGCCGGGTAGAACAGCGAGGGGGCAGGGGGCGGGGCGGGGGAGGGGCGGGCAGAACAGGGAGGGAGAGGGAACAGCGAGGGGGCGGGGCGGGGGGAGGGGGCGGGCAGAACAGGGAGGGGAGGGGGCGGGCCGGGGTTCCTCTCCGCCAGGCAGCTCCAGCTGGACTCTGAGGGTCTTCACACTCCGGCAGCGACGGTCCAGCCGACTCTATGGACACTGGAGGACGGAAGACATGCAGCCAGATAGAGACGAGACTGAACCGGACACGTCCACAGCGCAGTGTGGAGTGTGTGACGTTACCGTGCAGCACTGCAGCCGGGTGTGTGTTGTCTCAGAGGGGTCAGAGGTCACAGTCCGGACAGCCTGAGGGAAGAAGTGTTTCCTGAGTCTCTGTCTCCTGCTCGTCCTCTTGTCTGTCCAGCCGGTGAAGACGAACACAGACGGTTCAGGCAGCGTTTTCAAGTGAAAACACAAATCTTTCGTTGCGTTTTATTTGTCTGTTTACACAACACCGCACTCACAAACACTGAAAATGCAACTTTTCCAAAACTACCGCAGTGTAAACAAGTGAAAACATCACTTTCTGAAAACGCTCGAGGTCCGTCGTCATGTAAACAGACGAAAACATCGTTTTGTTGAAACGCTTGACAATCGTTTTGTGAACAGTTGAAAACGTCATTTTCTGGAGCCTGGCCTTTGATGTCATGTAAACAGGTGAAAACATGACTTTCTGGAAACACTGGCACTCTGACCGAACAGTCTGTCCCCAGTGGACGGGGGCGTGCCGCCGCCGGGTTACAGTCGGGGGGGGGGGGGGGGAATTTGGCTTAACCTTTGTTAAGCCAAATTCCTTTTTTAACTCTTGAAAACTCTCAAAGTTGCCATTTTTAATCAATACACACCAGGCTGTTATGCCTTTACTTGTCAGCTGTTTATATGTGTGATCTTGAGTTCCAGGAATAAAGTGTTTATCATGAAGTAAAGGAAGTTCGTTGGCAGCAATGTTGGCGGCGTTGTCAGTGGTCATCGCTGAAAGTTTTTTCTCGCCAAGTTGCCAGTCCTGAAGTGCAGCTCTGAGCGCCGCCTCGAGGTTTTCCGCCGTATGACTCTCAGGGAAATACGTTGTTTGGAGGCATTTGGATTGGAGTCTCCACTCAGGTGTCACGGTGTGGACGGCCAGGGACACACATGGAGTCCTGTTGACTGACGACCACATGTCAGCTGTGAAGGAATAACTGTCGGCCTGTCCTGTACTGTCCACAGCAGGACTCGAACCTCGTCTCTAACTATCATATTTAAATGTGGGACGGCTGATTGTGAGAAATGTTTCCGTCCAGGCAGCTCGTACCGGGCAGCCAGGACCTTTACCAGGTCCTTAAAGGACTTTTTTCCACCGTGTGGAAAGAGAGCGTTTCCTTCACCAAGTAATTTTTTGTCACTGCATCAGTGCAGGTTTTCCAGCGGGCTCTGTCCCTTTTGTACTTGTAGTTTTCCTGAAGTGTCGGCTGTGTATCAGTGGCGCTGGACTCCGCTGGTGTTGGTCCTGCATCGGCGTCATGCAGGGCGGCGACGGGAGGCGCTGAGGCTGCGGCACTGAGAGAGCTCGGGGCCAAATGCATCCTGGCAGCAGCGGTTGGTTCGGAGATGTGACCGCAGGTTCGAAGTGTTTCCGTCTCTCGCGATCACCTTTTCAAAGCGGAAGTTACAAACGGCCTGGTCAGGATTTACCGGCTCTCCCTCCTCGTTGGCCCCTGCCAGACCGCTGCGGTCCTGGTCTTCTCTGAGACCAGGTCACTCGGTGCGTGATCCGCCATCTTTCTCCCCCTCGTGCTCTCTCTCTCTGTCTCTCTCTCTCTCTCGGTGCATGCTGGGAGTGGGCGGCGGCTGGAGTGTGTGAGAGCGTGGTGTGTGTCGTTTAGCTTGTTTTTTTGTTTAAGTTGTTCATGTTTCACTTCACTGTAGTTTATTAATCGCAGCACATTTATCAGTTTATATCGTTTCTGGGTTCTTGGTGGGTTTTGGTCTGTTTGGGGGTCTGGCTGCAGCCATGACCAACCTCACGGCTCAACACGGGGTCCGGGTGGTGGCCCCGCCCCCTGCAGCGTGGAGGGCGTGGCCCTGGCTGTGGGGGAGAAGGTGGGCTACGATAACGTCAAGTCGGTCGCGAGGATGAACAGCGCCGTGGTGGTCTTCCTGGACCAGGTGGAGCAGGCTAAGCTGTGGTGGTCTTCCTGGACCAGGTGGAGCAGGCTAAGCTGTGGTGGTCTTCCTGGACCAGGTGGAGCAGGCTAACGCTGTGGTGGTCTTCCTGGACCAGGTGGAGCAGGCTAAGCTGTGGTGGTCTTCCTGGACCAGGTGGAGCAGGCTAACGCCGTGGTGGTCTTCCTGGACCAGGTGGAGCAGGCTAAGCTGTGGTGGTCTTCCTGGACCAGGTGGAGCAGGCTAACACTGTGGTGGAGTCGGGCATTACCATCGCGGACAGGTTGGTCCCGGTCCAGCCGCTGTCTCAGCCTGCTGTCCGGGTCGTCCTGTCCAACGTCCCTCCGTCCTGCCAGATGAGCTTCTGATCTGCAGCTGTCCAGATCTGGAAAGGTGGTGTCCTCGGTGAAGGACATCCTGTCTGGATGTGAGTCTCAGCTGCTGAAGAACGCCGTGTGTCCCAGAAGACACGGATTTATGATCCTCAACAACCGGAGCGAGGAGCTGGACCTCCGGTTCCACGAGAGAGTCAATGATTATGATTACGTGGTTTTCACGAGCTCAGCTGGCAGGAAGTGCTTCGGCTTAGGACAGGAGGGACACCATCAGGGCCTGTCCAGCTGTGGACAGGAGGGACACCATCAGGGCCTACCCGGCTGCGTCTGCTCCATCTGGTTCAGCGGAGTCCGGCTCGACGGAGGCGGGCCGGCCGGGACCGGGTTCCGCGGGACCCGGCGCTGCTGCAGCGGCCGTGGCCGCCCCGGCGCCGCGGGCCAACGCCTGGGGGGTCCCCCCACCGGCAGCGGCTCCATGCTCCGGGCTCCCGGAGGGGTTCCTGAGGGGACTGGAGCTCCCGGAGGGGTTCCTGAGAGGACTGGAGTCCTGGAGGGGTTCCTGAGGGGACTGGAGTCCTGGAGGGGTTCCTGAGGGGACTGGAGTCCTGGAGGGGTTCCTGAGGGGACTGGAGTCCTGGAGGGGTTCCTGAGGGGACTGGAGTCCTGGAGGGGTTCCTGAGGGGACTGCCTCGTGTCTCCGAGGAGACCAACGAACAGCTGGAGGCCTGCCTGGACATGCAGGAGCTGCAGGCGATGCCACCAGCAGGTCTCCTGGGACCGACAGGCTCACCGCCGAGTTCTACAAGGCGTTCTGGGACATCCTGGGTAGGGATGTCCTGGACGTCCTCTGGTTCCAGGCCAGTGTCCTGCAGGAGAGCAGTCCTCACTCTGCTCCCCAAGAGGGGAACCTGCAGGACATCAGGACCTGGCCTCCCGGGTCCTGCTCTGTGTGGACTACTAACTCCTGTCCAAGGTCTTGGCCTCCAGGCTGGGGGGGCTATGGAGCAGGTCCTCCACCGGGATCAGACCTACTGTGTCCCCGGCAGGTCCATGGTGGACAACGTCCACCTGATTCGGGACGTTTTGGAAGTCTCTAGTTCTTTGGACATCGGTGCTGGTCTGGTTTCAGTAGACCAGGAAAAGGCTTTTGACCCAGTTGAACACAGCTTCCTGTGGAGGGTCATGGAAGGTTCTGGGTCCAGCGCTGGTTCCTCAGCCCAGGTCCAGGTCCTGTCCAGGGACACAGAGTGTGCTGCAGACCAGCAGCAGTGTGTGTGCTCCTGTCAGGGTGTGTGGAGGTGTCACTCCTGTCAGGGTGTGTGGAGGTGTCACTCCTGTCAGGGTGTGTGGAGGTGTCACTCCTGTCAGGGTGTGTGGAGGTGTCACTCCTGTCAGGGTGTGTGGAGGTGTCACTCCTGTCAGGGTGTGTGGAGGTGTCAGCAGGGCTGAGCTCTGTCTGGGAGGCTCTATGTTCTCTCCCTGGAGAACCTCCTCTCTGAGCTCCGTTCCAGTCTGCAGGGTCTGCTTTTACCGGGTTTTAGTGAAAGCAGGATTTTATCGGCCTATGCAGACGATCTTATTGTTTTTATCAGGAATCAGGGGGACGTAGATGTTTTAGTTAATATTATTAAAGATTTTAATGTGGCGTCCGCAGCGAGGGTCAACTGGGGGAAGACCAGGTCCTGCTGGGGGAAGACCAGGTCCTGCTGTCGGCAGGCGCCATGGCGGTCTCCCATGGAGGAGGGAGGGCCTCAAATATCTGGGCATTTATGTTGGCAAGGAACATTTTGTTCAGAAGAACTGGGAGACCGTCATGGAAAAGGTGGAGGCTAAGCTCTCCAGGTGGAGGAGGCTCCTCCCACAATGTCACTTCGGGGCAGAGTCCTGGTTTTAAAGAACCTGGTCCCTCCCAGCTGTGGCCTCGGCTCAGCAGCAGACCCTCCTCCAGGTCTCCTGGCTCAGATTCAAAGGAAAATGATCGATTTCTTCTGGGATGGTCTGCACTGGGTGCCACAGGGGGGAGGGGGGCCAGGGCCTGGTCCACTTGGCCAGCCGGACCGCCACCTTTAGACTCCAGTTCCTGCAGAGGTACCTGGCAGGACCGGCGGATCTGGTGTGGAGAGGCGTGGCCAGCTGCATCCTGAGGCGGGCCGAGACGTTGGGGTTGGATCATGTTCTGTTTTTCACTGATCCCAGATTTCTAAACCTCATGGGGGGGGGGGGGGGGGGGGGGGGGGGGGGGGCTCTGTTCTACCAGAGTTTATTTAAATGCTGGGCCTGGTTTTCACGCAGAAGGTTCCTGAAAGTGACTCTCTGGTCTGGAAGAACCCCTGATCCACGGATCCAGACTGGACCTCAGTGGAGCCTCGACCCCCGGCCTGACCGGGAGGCTGATCCAGTCTGGGACCCTCACTGTGGGTCAGCTGGTGGATGCTGTGGGGCCGGACCTGAACCACGCCCAGGCCCTGAACCAGGCCCAGGCCCTGAGCCAGGCCCAGGCCCTGAACCAGGCCCAGGCCCTGAACCAGGCCCAGGCTCTGGGCCCTCTGCTGGGGATACAGTCCATCCGGGTGTCCCAGGGGCTCCTGGAGAAGTGGAGGAGTGCTCTGACGCCCAGAGACAGGAGCCTGCTGAGGAGGTACAGCCGAGGAGAACTCTCCCCGGATGCTGAGGACCCCGTCCCCGAGGTCCTGCTGAGCCTGGAGCTGGACCTGTCCAGACCCCGTCCCCGAGGTCCTGCTGAGCCTGGAGCTGGACCTGTCCAGATCCCGTCCCCGAGGTCCTGCTGAGCCTGGAGCTGGACCTGTCCAGATCCCGTCCCCGAGGTCCTGCTGAGCCTGGAGCTGGACCTGTCCAGACCCCGTCCCCGAGGTCCTGCTGAGCCTGGAGCTGGACCTGTCCAGACCCCGTCCCCGAGGTCCTGCTGAGCCTGGAGCTGGACCTGTCCAGATCCCGTCCCCGAGGTCCTGCTGAGCCTGGAGCTGGACCTGTCCAGATCCCGTCCCCGAGGTCCTGCTGAGCCTGGAGCTGGACCTGTCCGGACCCCTCCTGAAGACCACCCAGCCTGAGAGACTGTCTCTTCACAGAGCAGACAAAAGGATTTTCTACAGGAACTGTGTGAAGAGCGTCCACTAGGGGGCACTGAGCAGCAGACCCCCCACTGTGTGGTCACAGAGACTGGGACGGGCTGGTCCTGGACCCGGCCCTCAGTGGAGGGTTCTACTCGGTGCTTTTCTCTCCGTCCTCCCTGCTGGTTAAAACACTCGTCCTTCTGCCATCAGAGAGACCGTCTGCCTCGGTTCACCGAGCGAAGAGGCTTCAGGCTTCTTCACTCTTTTAACGGCGGTTTTTAGTCTTTTTAGTTTTGCTTTTACTGAGAGAACTTTTATCATGGGAGCTGCTGCAGACGAAAAGAACAAAACAAGTGGCAGCTCCTCAGTTTGATCTCAGGAGAAGGACAGGACGTCAGAGGACAGGACGTCAGAGGAGGACAGGACGTCAGAGGAGGACAGGAGGTCAGAGGAGGACAGGACGTCAGAGAAGGACAGGACGTCAGAGGAGGACAGGACGTCAGAGAAGGACAGGACGTCAGAGGAGGACAGGACGTCAGAGGAGGACAGGACGTCAGAGGAGGACAGGACGTCAGAGGAGGACAGGACGTCAGAGGAGGACAGGACGCCAGAGGAGGACAGGACGTCAGAGAAGGACAGGACGTCAGAGAAGGACAGGACGTCAGAGAAGGACAGGACATCAGAGAAGGACAGGACGTCAGAGAAGGACAGGACGTCAGAGAGGTGAGGCAGGTCAACATCAAATCCAGATTCTGGCTCCAATACCGGTTTTTTTAAACAAAACAAAGATTTAGACGCTTTCAAAGAGGTCTGGTGTTTTCAGGACATTCTGTGCTGTTTGGACAACAACAAACTTCACTTTGCACATTTTTTAATCTGAAAGTATGAATGGATTTTAAGAGTCTGACACACTGGATCACTGTGAACTGTGGAAATAAAAGTGTTTTAAAAATCAAAAATCTCTCTCCCTCTCTGTCTCTCTCTCTCTCTCTCTGTCTCTCTCTCTCTCTCTCGTGATGACGTCATGTTCATAAACTCCATCAGGAGTCTCCACATTAAACTACCTTGGAAGTAAAACTGAACGTTCAACCACATAAAAGTGCTGCTGGACATAGAATTAATTTTAGACATTGAATAAATTACATTTTATATTTAATCTTTATCTTTTTTATAAGTGCACTGCCATTTTTTTCCCTGTTAGTGACGGTGTTGACACTGATACCGCTTGTGAACGACTCCGCCGGAATACCTGATTACCTGATTACCTGATTACCTGATTACCTGATTACCGGCCAGCCCTAACTTCACCATGTTGGAACTCGGAGACGACGATACGGTGAAGGAGACCTGGAGCCACGCTGCTCCAGACCAGGGACTCCCTGGTGGACGGAGACCTGCTCCAGGCTTCAGCTGGACGGAGCAGAGCTCCTGCTGGACTTGCTGCGTTTCCTGCAGGATCCACTAGAGGGCAGCGCCACACCGGTGTGTCCGGGTCCAGAGCCTGAGCCGCTCCGGCAGGCCCGAGGGACACGAAGTCAGCGGAACGTCAAACAGTCGTACAGGTTGGGCGGATCGCTGAGAGATGTGGAGGACCGCAGGATCCGTCTTCATCCTCGATTCGTTCTTTTCAAGTGAAAAAAGAGAAAAGAGCTGAAAAGTTCCACCTTGAGAGCCGTTCCGCTTTCCGTGCCTCGCCGTCACTTCACTACTTGACAGTCGGAGTGGTTTTGGTCTAAAAGGGTCGAGCTGAGCCGCGGGGGGCCGCCGCTCCGTGGGGGGGGGGGGGGGGGGGGGGGGAGCGCTCCGTGTGTGTGTGTGTGTGGTGTGTGTGTGTGTGTGTGTGTGTGTGGGTGGGGGGGGGAAGCGCTCCGTGTGTGTGTGTGGGGGGGTGCCGCTCCGTGGGGGGGCCGCCGCTCCGTGGGGGGCTTCATGTTTTCAGCATCCTGCTGTTTGTGGTACATTTTCAACTGGACCAGTTTCTGAAACAGCCTGGTTTCATTAAACGGATTCCGAGTGAGCCGGTTCTCCAGAACCAGGCCAGAGCCAGCTGCTGGGCCCCCTCCCCGCTGCTGGGCCCCCTCCCCGCTGCTGGGCCCCCTCCCCGCTGCTGGGCCCCCTCCCCGCTGCCGGTCTACCCGACCCGCCTCCAGCTGCAGGGGGGCCGCCGCTTCAGGTGACACATTAAAGTTTAATGGGGGCTTTCAAATCCTCCACCCGGAGTCGTAAAATCCATATTTCACAAGAAATCAGCGGCAAGATGGGAACGTTCTGTACAGTCGGGGCGGGGGGGCGGGGGGGGGGGGGGTGTTCCTCCTGGAACACTCCCCGGGTCGTATCATGTTTGACCCGGTGCTGATATCAGTCCCGGTATCGATGTGTCTCTCGCTCTGAGCTCTGGCTCTGGTAAGTAGGATCGTATGAGGAGAGAAACTGGTGGAAGCTCCGCACACACACACACACACACACACACACACACACACACACACATGTGCGTGCGTGTGTGTGTGGGGTGGAGGCTGCACTGAGTGGGTGTGGGTAAATACGCACCGTGTCGCCACATGAAGACGTCTCACGGGCCGGAGGAGGTTTGTCGGGGGAGGGGGGGCGAGTGAGAGCCTAATCCAGCGCAGGCTCCGGAGCCAGAGCCTTAGCATGCGAGCGAGCGAGGGCGAGCGAGAGAGGGCGGGCGGGCGGAGGAGAAGCCAGGCGAGAAGCACGCAACACCTCGCCAACCTTTGGTTAGAAAGAAATAACGAGAAACACAAGCTGGATCCAGGATCCTGATCCAGGATCCTGGATCCAGCTCCTCGCTGCTCGCTGCCGTTCAGCCATTGAGCAACAGCTGGATGGACGCTAACCTGCTGTGTATATTGTTCTGCAGTGATTGCACCACATTCCCCTCTAATTGTTCCTCCGGCGGACGATATTGAGAACATCTGAGGGCCAAATGGGAGAGTGTGTGTGTGTGTGTGTGTGTGTGTGTGTGTGTGTGTGTGTGTGTGTGTGTGTGTGTGTGTGTGTGTGTGTGTGTGAAGTGCTGGAGGACGGCCTGGAAAAGCAGGCCTCACGGTTTGATGCGGTTGGACTCTCACCTGTGGCCGAGTGGAGGCTGCACAGCGGGCGGCAGGATGCTCAGTGGCGCCATCTGGAGGCCAAGCTCAGACTGTCGGTGCTCCACCGAGCCTGAAAGTGGAGGTTTGGAAAAACCATAGACATCATAAAAGAACTAGATGCCTTAAGGCGGAGTCAAACACGTCGTTCACTGGCGGCCATCTTAGGACAGTGGACACTCTGGGTACTCTGGGTAATCTAAGGGAAGGTGAGTGAGTTCCACTAAAATACTCGACTCATTGAATTCTTGACGGATTTACAGACGGTTTGATTTATTACTAACGTTACGTTGCTATGATTCAGACTAAATGTTGAAATCACAACTTTTCTTTTTGCATGCAGTTAAATGTCTTCGTGTCTGACGTTTATAACCAAGTCGTTTGAAAATCGTTTGAAAATCGAGAAATCTGTAGCTATTTCAAAGCTGACGCTCCATTGACATTAGTGTGATGAGTGAGTGAGCGGCCCTGTCCCAAGATGGCCGCCATGTGGCGACGTCAGTCCCCATCGGGTTACAGCGGCATGAGCCATCTAGTGTTTGCAGTGGTGGCCACAGCTAACCAAATAGTTAGCTTCGATAACCGTTCTTCCGCTAGCTGAAAAGTTAGCTTCGATAACGCTAAACCGATAAACTGCTAAAAGATTTAGCTGAAGCTAACAATGACCGCTAACCGCTAACCGCCTCACCCACAGCCGCTGCAGGCTCCGCAACAGGCCTAACGGGGGAACGCACCGGACGCTGAAGCGCCGTGCGTTCTGATCGCCTCCCCTGTTAACCTGACTGACTGCCGCACACAACGCTCTGCAGCGCCCGCTTCCTTCTATCTGTCACGCGAGCCATGAGCGCCATTTGTCAAGCTGCATCGAGCAGATCGGACCAGACAGGAAGTCGGAAACAGAAAAGGCAAGAGAATCCAGTCAATTTTCAAAATAAAATAAATTAAATGATGATTAGTTACGGACGGTGTTGCTCGTCCATCTATAATTTGTCACTTGGGTCTAATCACAAGAGAGATGGACACACACACAACCAGACAAACGCACCCAATCAAACAAACAACACACACACACACACACACACACACACACACACACACACACACACACACACACTCAGCAACAGAGATTCATGTGATGCAGAAAAAACAGGACAGGAGGAGAAAACGGTGGAATCTGGAGTTCCGGGGCTTTCTGACAGTTTTTGGACAAACGGCTCGGGAGTTATATGCTGTAGAAAATCCATGTTTTTTCGAAAAAAATTTCGGCGTTTTTTAACGGCAGAGAAGAGACTTTTCATGACTTTGCACAGTAACGGAAGCTCGTACGAGAGGCGTTCAAGTACCATCGGAAACTAGAGTCTGCCTACATTGGCTCCCAGAGCTACTACCACTACGCTAAATTTAGCGGAAGCTAATTAGTCCGCTTATGTTTTTCAAAGTTAGCTGAACAGCTAATCCGCTAATGAAAATGTTAGCTTCGCTAATTAGCGGTTAGCTGATTAGCGGACTGCGCCCACCACTGAGTGTTTGGATATATCTATGGGAAAAACTCCATCTTCCCGTTGGCATGTCGACAGAGTTTGATGTCATCAGCAAGGGACAGTCTCTCGAGCTGGTGAAGCTAGCTCCTGAAGCTAGCTCCTGAAGCTACCTCCTGAAGCTAGCTATCCAACCAGCTGAACATCCCCGAATAACTCCTGTAGGAAGGTTTAATCTGGCTTCATCTGTGAAACCTGAAACACGAATCCTGGCATCAGCAATCAGTCAAACTTTAACAAATAAACTTATGATTAGCATAACAGCTGCGCTAGAGTGTTACCGATAGCACAGTGGCACTGGTGCATTACTGCTAGCATGGTGGCGCTGTAGCATCCAGGCCGATGCAGGAGTCTTCATCTACTAATATAAATCATGAAACCTGATCAGTGTGTTCAGACTGAAGCGCTAGCGGCGCTAGCGGCGCCGCTCGGTCCCGACTCTCCACTCAGCCAGCTGAAAGCCTCGACACCTTCCAAGCGGAGCCTCGCAAAGGTGAAACGCTAATGTTTGTGATTAATTATTAGATTATGCAAAGGGTAATTAAAATATCAGTCAATATTTACTGGGCCATATGCCACGGCGCTCCGTCGCAGCCCGGTGAATTCTAATACGGCGAGCGGCGCCCTCTGGCAGGTATCTCCCTAATGCTCTTAACCATCTGTCGCCGCTCAGCCCACTGCCACGCTAACGCAACGCTTTGTTTATGATAACACCGTTAATTCAACACGGGCTCAGCGCTGAGCTTCGGCGCCATTTATTCCCACAACATTTGCATTTGGCGGCGTGCCGGCGCGGCAGCACTCCTCCCCTTCGCGCTCTCGCCTTCAATCCGTGGAAGATGACAAGCGGCAGAACAATGAGACTTGAAAGCGGGCTTAGCGGCGGATTCTTCTGCGCTCGGCTTCTCGTATTGTTCCGGTTCTATTTATGTGTGGATTACCACTTGCTCCCAGCGCCTCAATGCAAACGTGAGCGCCTCCTTTCCTCCGCTGCCGGGAGGAAGAGAAAAAAACCTCTAAGCCCAACACTTCCTGTCCAAACTCTGAGAAAGCCACTTGAAAGCCCCGGAGCCCAGATGATTTGTGGGAAATGAGTTGGAGGCCGAGGGGTTCCTCCGTCTCGCTGCTGCCCGGCGCTCGGCGCTAAGCTCCGCTTGTTGACCCAGATTTAGATCTTTCCTGATGGAGGCCCCGGAAGAGCCGTGGAGTCGTGTCATGTGGACCGCCGCCACGCGCCCCGGTCCCCCGTCTCCTCTGGACCCGGCCGGACCACGACCTCCTGCCACGCGTCCCGTTCCCCCATCTCCTCTGGACCCAGCCGGACCACGACCTCCTGCCACGCGCCCCGGTCCCCCGTCTCCTCTGGACCCGGCCGGACCACGACCTCCTGCCACGCGCCCCGGTCCCCCGTCTCCTCTGGACCCGGCCAGACCACGACCTCCTGCCACCGTTCCCGGTCCCCCCGTCTAATCTGGACCCGGCCGGACCACTACCTCCTGCCACCGTCCCGGTCCCCCGTCTCCTCTGGACCCGGCTGGACCACTACCTCCTGCCACGCGCCCCGGTCCCCCGTCTCCTCTGGACCCGGCTGGACCACTACCTCCTGCCACGCGCCCCGGTCCCCCGTCTCCTCTGGACCCGGCCAGACCACGACCTCCTGCCACGCGTCCCGGTCCCCCGTCTAATCTGGACCCGGCCGGACCACTACCTCCTGCCACGCGTCCCGGTCCCCCGTCTCCTCTGGACCCGGCTGGACCACTACCTCCTGCCACGCGCCCCGGTCCCCCGTCTCCTCTGGACCCGGCCGGACCACGACCTCCTGCCACGCACCCCGGTCCCCCGTCTCCTCTGGACCCGGCCGGACCACTACCGCCTGCCACGCGCCCCGGTCCCCCGTCTCCTCTGGACCCGGCCGGACCACGACCTCCTGCCACGCGTCCCGGTCCCCCGTCTCCTCTGGACCCGGCCGGACCACGACCTCCTGCCACGCGCCCCGGTCCCCCGTCTCCTCTGGACCCGGCCGGACCACGACCTCCTGCCACGCGTCCCGGTCCCCCGTCTCCTCTGGACCCGGCCGGACCACGACCTCCTGCCACGCGCCCCGGTCCCCCGTCTCCTCTGGACCCAGCTGGACCACGACCTCCTGCCACGCGCCTCGGTCCTTCCCCTCCCCGTCCGATCTGGACCTGGCCGGACCGCCCCCTGCCGCCACGTGCCCCTGTTTCCACCCGTCCAATCCGAGTCCGGCGGGTCCGACACCCGCCGCCCCTCGGACCACACGCCACAGGATGAGGTCTGCAGGAAGGTCGACTTGACGCCGCGGCTTGATGGTGGACTCAACCTTCTTCCCCTGCAGACGCTTCGACGCTCACATGGAACAGATGGAGACAGAGGACGAGTGGCGTCCAGACGGAGGCTCCTGTCCCCCTCCGCCTGCTCGCCCTGGGAGGGTCATGACCCGGAGAACAACATTCGTGGAAGTCTTCAGGTGTGTGTGGTAGGGCTGCACGATTAACCGCCATCGCATCGAAACTGAGGCTTTAACTGCTGCGGTAACCGAACCGCACAGGGCCGAGGCTTTTAGAGGCATCTGGCTGACAGACCTGTCCGCCAATCAAAACGTTCGAGTCTCGCGTTCCGGGCCACCGACCAATCAGAAATGACTATAGGAAGCAAGTATGTCTGCACTGCACCGCTGCAGCTAACTAGCGTCAGGATGCTAACTTTGGGTTTGAAAAAAACAACGAGGAGCCAGATGTGGATCGTGTCGCCGTGCAGCAGCCAGATCCAGAGGAAACACGTCTAGTTTATACCAACGCCGCTACACAATTAACAGAAACGTCGCAGGTCATTCTCTCTCTCCCCCGATCGCCCCACAGCCCTCATGTGACGCTCTCTCTCTCTCCATGAAAACATGAAGCTGCAGCCCAAGAATGAGAGGAAGACGACCAGAGCAGGATGACTGACCGACTGTGATCTAAGAATATTACAGCAATAAGGATTCTTTTTTTTTACCCTTTGTCTGTAGAGGCTGGCGAGTTCTCTCTCTCTCTTTTTTTTTTTTTTGTTGCGAGTTGAAGTTGGTTTCACAGTGGTGACTATTTGCGGTTCTGGTTTTTAATTTCCATTTATTTCACGTTGAAAACTGTTACTAAACTAAGTAATGTTCTGTGAACCAAGCAAGCAGGACCAGTATTGAATTTCAGTTTCGACAGCATTGAGTTTTCATTACTTTGTTATTTCATTGAAACAACGCACTCTTTTCCAACCGTGACGCAGACAGCCCGCCGCCGCCTGAAGCTGCGTCAGGTTACTTTACATTCGGTTATTTTATGTGTCAACTTGAGCAAGACCATAGAAAAGTAACAAGAATTATTTTTTGACCATAATTTTAGCAGTTTTCTGCATTTGAAAGTATAAAATGTGAAAATCGCAAATCAAATCGCATGGCAGCCCTCGTGCGGAGCTTCATGACCCCCTCCAGGGCGGCTGTGGGTCAGTGGGGAGAGCAGTCGTCGCTCAATCGGGATGTTGTTAGTTCGATTCCTGTCTCCCCCTGTCTGCATGTCGAAGTGTCCTTGGGCAAGGCACTGAACCCTACCTCGCCCCCGGTGGACGGACTGAGCGCCTTGCATGGCGGCCGCCTCCTCCGGAGGGTGAATGGGTGAATGTGAAGCACTTGGGGCTCCGTCAGTGCGGGTAAGTCCAGAACGTTCACCGGTGGCCCCACCCGGGAACCACGCCGCTTTCAACGTTCTACCTGTTTTCTTTTTTTGGAAATGGACTGTTTTCATGGCGTCGTGTAAACGTGGAACTTTTCTGGACTGATGCGTTTCCACTGGAGACGCTGCCAACGGGTCCTGAGTCCACCTGAGGACCCAGAACCCCGCTCAGCCGGCAGGAGGGTCCAGGTGGACCTGAGAGAGCCGGCACGTGGTTTGTAGAGTGTCCAGGAGGATATGGACCGGGACTAGGACAATATGGACCGAGACCAGGACCAGGAGCCGGACCAGGAGCAGGACCAGTACCAGAGTCTTTTTTTCAGTTGTCGTGAAAACAAACACCCAACATGCAGCAAAACTTTCGTGTTTTCCTGAAACGAAGGTTTTAAGGAACCAGGGTTCCCGGAGAAAATCCAGGCCTGGTCCTGGGAGGACAGAAGAAGAGTCTTCTGGGGCGGCTGTGCTAAACACTGCACCACCGCGCCGTCACGCAACACCTGACTGGCTCCTCAAACTGGGCGGTGGCCGTCGGGATGGTCCAACATGGTCTGCTGGTCGCCGTGGCGATTTCCAGTGAACCCCTCCCCGGATGGAGGAGCTGGTGACCCGACCCGGTGATCAGCTGGTGACCCGACCCGGTGATCAGCTGGTGATCAGCTGGTGACCCGACCTGGTGATCAGCTGGTGACCCGACCCGGTGATCAGCTGGTGATCAGCTGGTGACCCGACCTGGTGATCAGCTGGAGACCCGACCCGGTGATCAGCTGGTGACCCGACCCGGTGATCAGCTGGTGATCAGCTGGTGACCCGACCCGGTGATCAGCTGGTGACCCGACCCGGTGATCAGCTGGTGATCAGCTGGTGATCAGCTGGTGATCAGCTGGTGACCCGACCCGGTGATCAGCTGGTGATCAGCTGGTGACCCGACCCGGTGATCAGCTGGTGATCAGCTGGCGACCCGACCCGGTGATCAGCTGGTGATTAGCTGGCAACCCGACCTGGTGATCAGCTGGCGACCCGACCCAGTGATCAGCTGGTGATCAGCTGGTGACCCGACCCGGTGATCAGCTGGTGATCCGACCCGGTGATCAGCTGGTGATCAGCTGGCGACCCGACCTGGTGATCAGCTGGTGACCCGACCTGGTGATCAGCTGGTGACCCGACCTGGTGATCAGCTGGTGACCCGACCCGGTGATCAGCTGGTGATCAGCTGGTGACCCGACCTGGTGATCAGCTGGTGACCCGACCTGGTGATCAGCTGGTGACCCGACCCGGTGATCAGCTGGTGATCAGCTGGCGACCCGACCCGGTGATCAGCTGGTGATCAGCTGGCGACCCGACCTGGTGATCAGCTGGCGACCTGATGAGTCCAAGCCGGAGGGTTTGGTTGACGTTCAGGAGGAGCTCGATGAGCTCTGTGGAATCCGAAGCAACATGGCCGCCACGGCAGTCAGAGCAGACGGCGAGCCAGAACCCTCCTCCAGACTGGCGGTCCTCCACAGTCGCTC
The DNA here is from genome assembly GCF_902148845.1 of Salarias fasciatus. Lineage (NCBI taxonomy): Eukaryota > Metazoa > Chordata > Actinopteri > Blenniiformes > Blenniidae > Salarias > Salarias fasciatus. Next base: position 21,961 of record NW_021941276.1, read on the forward strand.
GGCCTCCAGATGAGGGGGAGGGGCAGCTGACGCTCAGAAACAGGTCCAGGTGAAGACCAGGACCTGGAGGAGGGAGCAGAACTTCACTGGAACTGAAGCATGAAGAACACAAAGCAGGAAGTCTCCTCTGGGTCTGGTTCTGCAGGTTCCTCCTGGTCTGTCTCTTCCTCCTCTCTTCCTCCTCTCTTCCTCCTCTCTCTCTCTCTCTCTCTCTCTCTCTCTCTCCCTCTCTCTCTCTGCAGCCAGACCCTGTTTTCTCTTTTAAGAGTCCATAAAGTTGGACGTGTCCCTGAGACGCTGAGACGCCGCGCTGGAAACCCGACCAGCCCCACTGCTAATTTTCCACTTGTGGTTCTGAGGTGTGAGAGGCTGCAGGCGGCTGGAGCCTGGCGCCGCCGCCGCCGCCGCCGCCGCCAATCACCCAATCAATCCGAGCATCTTCTCCTGAGAGCGGCACCCCCACCACGCTCTCCACCAGGCGGGGTGTGTGTGTGTGTGTGTGTGTGTGTGTGTGTGTGTGTGTGTGTGTGTGTGTCTACCACACCTCCAAGCGGAAGCCTTTGGCCCGGAGTCAAGAGTCGGCCCTCCCACCGCCACCTGGCACCATTACAGACTCTGATCCTCTAATCAACACCAACAAACAGCCCCCCCCCCCCCCCCCCCCCCCCCCCCCCCCCCCCCCCCCTGCTGCGGAGAGGCCAGCGGATGGCGCTGTGATCCAGGTGGGCGGTGATGAGCGCGGCAGCGTTCCGCCGGTGAGCTCGCCGCCCCGGAGCCCAGAGCCAGAGCTGTGGCAGGAAGGGGCAGGAAGGGGCAGGAAGTGGCAGGAAGGGGCAGGAAGTGGCAGGAAGGGGCAGGAAGCGGCAGGAAGGGGCAGGAAGTGGCAGGAAGGGGCAGGAAGTGGCAGGAAGGGGCAGGAAGGGGCAGGAAGGGGCAGGAAGTGGCAGGAAGGGGCAGGAAGGGGCAGGAAGTGGCAGGAAGGGGCAGGAAGTGGCAGGAAGGGGCAGGAAGGGGCAGGAAGTGGCAGGAAGTGGCAGGAAGGGGCAGGAAGTGGCAGGAAGGGGCAGGAAGTGGCAGGAAGCGGCAGGAAGCGGCAGGAAGGGGCAGGAAGTGGCAGGAAGTGGCAGGAAGGGGCAGGAAGTGGCAGGAAGCGGCAGGAAGGGGCAGGAAGCGGCAGGAAGCGGCAGGAAGGGGCAGGAAGGGGCAGGAAGTGGCAGGAAGGGGCAGGAAGTGGCAGGAAGCGGCAGGAAGGGGCAGGAAGGGGCAGGAAGTGGCAGGAAGGGGGCAGGAAGGGGCAGGAAGTGGCAGGAAGGGGCAGGAAGCGGCAGGAAGGGGCAGTATGGTGCAGGAAGGGGCAGGAAGTGGCAGGAAGCGGCAGGAAGGGGCAGTATGGGGCAGGAAGGGGCAGGAAGTGGCAGGAAGGGGCAGGAAGTGGCAGGAAGCGGCAGGAAGGGGCAGGAAGCGGCAGGAAGCGGCAGGAAGTGGCAGGAAGGGGCAGGAAGTGGCAGGAAGGGGCAGGAAGCGGCAGGAAGGGGCAGGAAGTGGCAGGAAGGGGCAGGAAGCGGCAGGAAAGGGGGGGGGAGCGGCAGGAAGCGGCAGGAAGGGGCAGGAAGTGGCAGGAAGGGGCAGGAAGCGGCAGGAAGGGGCAGGAAGTGGCAGGAAGGGGCAGGAAGCGGCAGGAAGGGGCAGGAAGCAGCAGGAAGTGGCAGGAAGGGGCAGGAAGCGGCAGGAAGTGGCAGGAAGGGACAGGAAGGGACAGGAAGCGGCAGGAAGTGGCAGGAAGGGGCAGGAAGCGGCAGGAAGTGGCAGGAAGGGACAGGAAGGGGCAGGAAGGGGCAGGAAGGGACATTAAGTGGCAGGAAGGGGCAGGAAGGGGCAGTATGGGGCAGGAAGGGGCAGGAAGGGGCAGGAAGGGGCAGGAAGGGGCAGGAAGCGGCAGGAAGGGGCAGTATGGTGCAGGAAGGGGCAGGAAGTGGCAGGAAGGGGCAGGAAGTGGCAGGAAGGGGCAGGAAGCGGCAGGAAGGGGCAGTATGGGGCAGGAAGGGGCAGGAAGTGGCAGGAAGGGGCAGGAAGTGGCAGGAAGCGGCAGGAAGGGGCAGGAAGGGGCAGGAAGCGGCAGGAAGTGGCAGGAAGGGGCAGGAAGTGGCAGGAAGCGGCAGGAAGGGGCAGGAAGTGGCAGGAAGGGGCAGTATGGGGCAGGAAGCGGCAGGAAGGGGCAGGAAGCGGCAGGAAGGGGCAGGAAGTGGCAGGAAGCGGCAGGAAGGGGCAGGAAGCGGCAGGAAGGGGCAGGAAGCGGCAGGAAGTGGCAGGAAGCGGCAGGAAGGGGCAGGAAGTGGCAGGAAGGGGCAGGAAGCGGCAGGAAGGGGCAGGAAGCGGCAGGAAGGGGCAGGAAGCGGCAGGAAAGGGGGGGGAGCGGCAGGAAGCGGCAGGAAGGGGCAGGAAGTGGCAGGAAGGGGCAGGAAGGGGCAGGAAGCGGCAGGAAGGGGCAGGAAGTGGCAGGAAGGGGCAGGAAGCGGCAGGAAGGGGCAGGAAGCAGCAGGAAGTGGCAGGAAGGGGCAGGAAGCGGCAGGAAGTGGCAGGAAGGGACAGGAAGGGGCAGGAAGCGGCAGGAAGTGGCAGGAAGGGGCAGGAAGCGGCAGGAAGTGGCAGGAAGGGGCAGGAAGGGACATTAAGTGGCAGGAAGGGGCAGGAAGTGGCAGGAAGGGGCAGGAAGGGGCAGTATGGGGCAGGAAGGGGCAGGAAGGGACAGGAAGGGGCAGGAAGCGGCAGGAAGCGGCAGGAAGCGGCAGGAAGGGGCAGGAAGGGGCAGGAAGCGGGTTCTGGTGTCCTGGAGGAAACGCGCCGGTCAGAGTCCAGATGACATCAAGACATCCAGGAAGGGAAAAAATAATACGAGAAAGAGACGAAGGTCAGCTGTTTGATCTGAGATCGACTCTCAGAGGGAGGGACTCACCTCTCCAGAACGCCCCGGACCAAACCCTGAACCGGCGCTCCGGCCAGCGCCACCACGCCGCTCCGACTGGAACTGCAACTGTTCTGAAAGGAAACAGGCTGAAACCACGGCTCCACTTCAAACGCTGTCCTGGAGCCCCGCAGCTCTGCCAGCGGCACCGTCCCCGGCGATGGTGCCGACAACCCTCAGGGGACACCCAGGCTCGTTTAGCAGCCACAACACACACACACACACACACACACACACTCACGCCAGCGCTCACTGGAGAGAGCAGCAGTGTGTGAGCAGCTGGCCGCCGTCTGAAGCGCCATTAGCAGCTAATAAACGAGGCTAACGAGGACGTATCTCCAGTAGTGCCGGCCTGATGAAACCTGCCGGAGAACCGGAGAACCGGAGAACGCCGCTGACGGCTGTGACCTTCAGCCATTGACTGGACTCCAAACTTTGAGCAGAACCCAGACCTTCAGTGTCAGGAGCTCCGGTCCCGAGGATTCCTCTCTTTCTGTCTGGTTTCAGACCAGAACTGGGTCCGGATCACCGGGTGAGGCTGAGACTCGGCCCTCCAGCTTCCTGCTTCCTTTGGTCCTTTGGTCCTTCCTGAACCCCGTCCTTTGGTCCCTCCTGAACCCCGTCCTTTGGTCCTTCCTGAACCCCGTCCTTTGGTCCCTCCTGAACCCCGTCCTTTGGTCCTTCCTGAACCCCGTCCCGTCCGCCTCCTCTCGGCTCCCCGTGCCGGATCCGGGGTCCCGGCCCCGGCGGCTGCTCTGATTTATCCCGGGCGAGCGGGGCCAGGACAGGTCGGTATATATTTAGAGCCTGTAAACTCCTACCAGCCATAAAACAGATTAAAGTCCCTGTTTTAGCTGCTCCCCCCCCCCCCTCCCACCACAACTGGCTTTGGTTAGTCAGACTAAACCAGATGCAGGTGGCGTTCCGCGCTCCACTATGGCAGGTCCGCTAAGCAAAACCAGGACGGCTCAGAGTCCGCCGAGTCCCCGGTACCGCCGGGCCTCGGGTCGGGACCGGGACCAGGACCGGGACCGGGACCAGGACCGGGACCGGGACCTGCGGGAGGCGCGAGGCTCCTTCCAGCAGTCGTTTCATTACCTCCCAGTAAGCAGTGATTCCGCGGCGGCAGAATGATGCAAGGCGAAGCAATCGGCGGCGTGTGGGCAGCGTTCACGGCCGTGATCCGGCGCTGTCAGCTTTAGAACGCTTATCAGCCGCCGAGGCGCAGGAGCAGCGTTTGGACTCGAGACACAAAATAAAGATGTTTCTCTTTTTAACAGTCCTGACGGTTCCTTCCCGGAGCGCTTTCATCCCGTGCCTGACATTGAGGATCGCTCCTCTTCAGCTTCCAGACTCCAGCGAGTCGATATTCCCGTCCTGGTTTCCATTTGAAATGTTTTCACCCGCTGAGATGAACTCGTCAGGTGGCTTCATAAGCTGCCGTTGTGCCGATACACGCAAGGCATTGTGGGTATTGTTGCTGATGTTGAGACTCAGTCAGCTGCTTCTCCTGGAAGTTCAGTTCTTTTATCGATCAGTAGTTAAACTACCTGAGATCACTCCCGCTTCAGACCAAACTCCTCCCACTTCAGACCAAACTCCTCCCACTTCAGACCAAACTCCTCCCACTTCAGACCAAACTCCTCCCACTTCAGGTCAACCACCGGCAGCAACACAGGTGAGTCTGTCACACCAAGCCAGTCGAGGACATTCACCCGGAGATTGGTTCCATCTGGACGTTCTCCTTATTGGAGGATCAGGACTGTAGGACCAGGACAGAAGGTCCAGACCTGGAGGACCAGGATCTGTGCATTTTCAGAGGTTGTAACTTGTTGAACTGTGGACTTGGTCCAGTTCTTGAACACAAATCAAACCAGGACTGGGGTCTGTGGAGATGAAGGTTTTGGTGTTTAAATGGGCCCCGGGTCCCTCTGGACCAGGAGAACTGGGCCCCGAGGGCCCCTGAGGTCCAGGAAGTCTTTCACCACATCAGTTTCTCATGCCTGCACCACCTCCTAGTGGTGAGCAGTGGAAGCACCGCCTCCTAGTGGCGAGCAGTGGAAGCACCGCCTCCTAGTAGCGAGCAGTGGAAGCACCGCCTCCTAGTGGTGAGCAGTGGAAGCACCGCCTCCTAGTGGCGAGCAGTGGAAGCACTGCCTCCTAGTGGCGAGCAGTGGAAGCACTGCCTCCTAGTGGCGAGCAGTGGAACACCAGACACCAGTAGCTGCACTGCCTTTCCCCTGCTGTAACAACTACGGCCACTAGATGGAGCGACAACTGCGAAATATCTGACAAGCCAATGTTCCAGCGCCGATATCGTCACGTGACGCCTGGCAGCCGAACGTCTCCAGCAGACTCCCGGCGAATCAGGCACAGCGTCACTCAGAGCGAAGAGTCTTCTGGGTTCAGAGCGACGCCGGAGGGGAACATTAAGACCCCACCTGAACGGAGACATCCTGTTCCCCTGCAGATCAGCTGGCAGGAGTCGGAACCTGCTCCCTCCTCCTCCTCGCCTCTCTGACACACATTCACTCATTCACTCATTCATTCACGCGTTTGTTCTTCAGCCGTCCGCCGGGCTGCGAGGAGACGTTTGGACCGAGAGCCGGAGGAGCCGCCGCTCCGCCGGATCCGTCACGGCGCCGAGTTCCTGCAGCGCCCGGCAGGAGAACGGCCGCTGGACAAAGACGACAGAGAGAACCAGAGAACCAGAGAACCAGAGAACCAGAGAACCAGAGAACCCCCGGGCGACAGGAGGAATAGCGTTCCCGATTTACCAGCAGCTTGGTTCCAGTCGGTATTTTTAATCTGGATCGACCGGAGGACTGGAACAGCGGCCCTGTTTGCTCTGGCGGCGTTCCGCAGGCCGGGAGGAGGAGGAGAGCGGAAAGAACAGCGGCGGTTGGAGTTCTGGCAGCGGCGGGAGATGCGGTGGTGGAGTGGGGGGGTGGAGTGGGGGGGGGGGGGGGGCTGCCAGCACATCCACATGTCATCTCCGCTTAGACACACCTTGGAGAACGTGACCTGCTTCCAAGCCGGGCCTGGCAAGGGTTCTGCGGTGGAGGAGGGATGGGGGGGGGGGGCTCCCACCGCGTGCACACTCATGACTCACCACGTGCACGGAACCCGCCGCTCGGTGACGTCGACCTGCCGCCCCGGCGGGTACTTTACTCTGCCAGGTGGGTGGAGGAAGGCTGGGTGTCTCCACCCGAGCTGCATCAGCCAGCAGGGAGGCACGTTCCAACCCATCCACCCCTCCCTCCACCCCTCCCTCCACCCCTCCATCCACCCCCCTCCCTCCACACCTCCCTCCACCCCTCCCTCCACCCCTCCATCGATCCCAACATCCACCCATCACCAAATCTCACCCCTCCCTCCACCCCTCCATCCACACCTCCCTCCACACCTCCCTCCACACCTCCCTCCACACCTCCCTCCACACCTCCCTCCACACCTCCCTCCACCCTCCATCCACCCCTCCATCCACCCCTCCCTCCACCCCTCCATCGATCCCAACATCCACCCATCACCAAATCCACCCCTCCCTCCACCCCTCCCTCCATCCCTCCACACCTCCCTCCACCCCTCCCTCCACCCCTCCCTCCACCCCTCCCTCCTCCCTCCACACCTCCCTCCACACCTCCCTCCACACCTCCCTCCACCCCCTCCATCCACCCCCTCCCTCCCCACCTCCCTCCACACCTCCCTCCACCCCTCCATCGATCCCAACATCCACCCATCACCAAATCCACCCCTCCCTCCACCCCTCCATCCATCCCAGCGTCCATCCATCCCTCCACCCCTCCATCCACCCCTCCCTCTACCCCTCCCTCCACCCAGACGGGGTTCCTCTCAGATCTTTCTCTCATGCAGCTGATTTTCTTTCACTTCTGGTTCTGAAGCTCAGATAAACTGGACGAACCAGGAACTAGTTCTAGTCTGGTTCTGGTTTGGCTCGGGTTCTAGATCCACTTTGATTTCACTTTTTCCCTCTAGAACCTGGATTTAAACGCCGTCCCTGGTCCCAGCAGGGGGGAACATGGTTTATTCATCACCGACGGGGAGCAAGACCTGATGGACCTGATGGACCGGTCTGGAATCCCAGTCTGGTTCTGCCTCTGCCTGAGAACCCAGGACCAGCAAGTTAACGGGGACTTGTCTCCACTGACGGACGCCAGACACACACACACACACACACACACACACACACACACACACACACACACACACACACACACACACACACACACACACACACACACAGTCTTGTATTTCTATCCTTGTGGGGACCGTCCATTGACTCCCATTCATGTCTAGCCCCTAACCCTGACCCTTACCCTAACCCTAACCCACACCACAACAAAGCCTAACCCTAAAGAAATGTTTTTGCACTTTTACTTTTTTCAGTAACAACAACATGGTCAAGAAAACACTGTTTCTCCTACTTAGGACCGGAAAAAGGTCCCACAAGGCACGTCGTTCCACGTTTTGCTATCCTTGTGGGGACATTTGGCCCCGACAAGGATAGAAATACAAGAACACACACACACACACACACACACAAACACACACACACACACACACACACACACACACACACACACACACACACACACACACACACACACCCCGGTCTGACCTGGGTTTGGGGATCAGACGATCTGGGTCGCCATCGTTTGGACATTGCTCTACTCGGCCGCTCTTCAGGCCGACAGCAGAACCGGTCCGGGTTCTCTGGGTTCTCCAGCCTGCAGGACAAACCTTCCGATCCGAAGACAGCGGGACTTCCCAGAGACGCCCCTCTTGTCCCGCGTCCCGCCGTCCCTCTGGTCATGAGGAACGGCGAGCGGCGGAAACTGAAGCAGAACCGCTTCATTTGGATTCTTCATCAGAACAATCTGACTTCACTTTATTCACTTCTCCTGCGATAAGGCCTGTGTGTGTGTGTGTGTGTGTGTGTGTGTGTGTGTGTGTGTGTTCGGCACCTGAATCCTCAGAGGAAGCACGAGCTAAGTCCTGTGCGATAAAAAGCTCGTCTTAATCTCACCTCGAGAGGCGGGACGGGGGGACGGGGGGACGGGGGGAGCCCCCCCCCACAGAAAGGAAAACAGGCGGATTATTTCCATTTGAAAGAACTCGCCAAATTACACAAACCTGTTTTCAGCCGCTCTTTTGAAAAGTGGCGACAGATGGCGGCATGCCGCGCTCGCCGCTCGCCGCCGTTTATCAGCGCGCCCAGGTAGCCGGAGGATTCATTATCCGGAGCTCGGGTCTCATTGAGGCGCTCAGAGAGCGGCGGCCGCCCAGGTGAGCGCCGCCGCCGCCGCCGCTTCGCCCTCGCCTTGTTTTCAATGCGGCCGCTGAATAACTTATCTCCCGGAGTTCAGAGCGGAGAGCGGCGAGTGATTGGACGAGCAACGCGGCGCCGGACGAGATAAACCACCTTGGCGCCTTGGTTTATTTTAGCTCCCGTCAGACGGCGGCCCGGCGGGTCCAGAACTCAGGGGCCAACGAGGGGACATCTTACAATTGGGAGGTTGTTGGATCGATTCTCCGTCCCCGTCCGTATGCCGATATGTCCTTGGGCAAGACACTGAACACTGACACTGCCCCCAGTGGACGGACTGAGCGCCTTGCATGGCAGCTGCCTCCCCGGGTGTGTGAATGTGTGTGTGAACGGATGAATGTGACACTGCAGTGCAATGCATTATTATTAGCAGCTAGCAGCTAGCAGCTGCTGCTCCTCAGCACCCAGCATCTGACCTCTGACCTCCAGACTTTCTTTGTTCATCTGTTTCTTCTGATTCACTCGGCTTCGTTTGATTTACTACCCAGAATGCATTGTGCTCCACGCCAGGTCCTCTTAGTACAGCCGCTGGAACCGAGACCAGGTCCTGAAGGGGACCAGAGGTCGCTGGTTTGATCTGGTTCAGAGTTTAGAGGAGCTTTATTACTAGAACTTCAAAAGGAAGTCCCTGAAGTGGACCCTGGTCCAGATCAAACAGCACTTTCTGCAGAACCAGACCCAGGAGTCTCCACGGTCCCGGTGGGTCTGGGGAACCGGACTGGGAAACACTTCAGGACACGGTTGATCAGTGAACGCGGTCCAGGCCAGACGCCTCGTCCTGGATCTGGGTCCGGTGTTTTCAGAACCTCCACATGAAGACGGCCGACCTGAGGACTGGAAGCAGGAATTCAAACCGCAGACCGCCAGCGGACCGCAGGACGTGCCGCTGACGGAACGCAAACATTTCCACATGCTGGAGAGTTTTTCTCTCCCATTCTCAAGTTCATCAAAACAAAGCGATGTTTCCTCACGTCGGTTCTACTCCTCCTCTGAAGAACCTTTTCAGGCTTTAATCTGACAAACTCCAAACAGTCCGGCTCCAGAACCAGACCCTGATCCAGACTCCGGCTGAAGGCTCCAGCTTTAATCCCGTCAGTTCAGAAAACAGGACAGGAACAACCAGGAGGAACCTGCAGAACCAGGCCCAGAGGAGACTTCCTGCAGAACCAGACTCAGAGGAGACTTCCTGCAGAACCAGACTCAGAGGAGACTTCCTGCAGAACCAGGCCCAGAGGAGACTTCCTGCAGAACCAGACTCAGAGGAGACTTCCTGCAGAACCAGACTCAGAGGAGACTTCCTGCAGAACCAGGCTCTGGACACAGCAGCTGCTGGTGTTCTTCTCCCTGGCGAAACAGGAAGTGTTTTCTAATTCCAGCCTCTGGTCTGATGACAGTCAGACGTGAGAAGTGACGGTCCTGCGCTGTGTGGTGTAGTTTCAGCCAACAGGAACGCAATAACCTCCCCAACACACACACACACACACACACACACACACACACACACACACACACACACACACACACACACACCTGCCATAAATACATACAGCCCTAGACCAGTGTCACTTCAGCAGATCAACGTGACAGCCGGTCAACAAGCACAAGACGTCAAGACATCAGCAGAGCATCTTCCCTCACACCACACTGACAACGCACAAACCGTCACGACACAACAGCAACAACAGCAACAACAGCAGCAGCAACAACAACAGCAGCAACAACAGAAACAACAGCAACAACAACATAAACAACAACAGAAACAACAGCAGAAACAACAACAACAGAAACAACAGCAACAACAGAAACAACAACAACAGAAACAACAGCAGCAACAACAGAAACAACAACAACAGAAACAACAGCAACAACAGCAGCAACAACAGAAACAACAACAACAGAAACAACAGAAACGAGAGTTACGAATGTAACTACGGTTCTATGAATCCTGGATGACCGCCAGAGGCGGAGCTTAGAGCTCTGGAATGTTCCCTTTGCGCATGCGTAGTTCGAGTATGTATACCAACAATCGTCACTCGTGACCCCTGGGTGACCCTGGAACTGGATAAGTTCAGGGCTCCACCCACCAATCGTCTCCTACGGAATCTTCTCGCGTGACCACGAGGATTCCGAGTGACACAGCGCTCTGGCGGTCATCCGGGATTCATAGAGCCGTAGTTACATTCGCAACTCTCGTTCTATTTCATCCCTGACCGCCAGAGCGCTGTGTCAGTGTGAGCCTCAGCCCCCCCGAGGAAGGCCCACACCGGAGTGTGGTCCCCAATCGTGCCGCCTGCACCCATGCATGGCGGGCTGGCCCACCGCCACACACACCCCCAGGGTGAACGGGGACCACGCTACGTTAAAAGACTGCAAAAGCCCAGGACCACGGGGGACCGGGCAGGGCACCGGGACCTCCTCATGGCTGTTGCACCACCGTGCAACCAACCTCCACCACTACCATACAGCCGCCGGTAGATGGCGCCCTAGCATCCGAGGCGGCTCGCCCGACAGGCTCCGAACAGCTGCTCAGCAGCGAGTCGGGCCCCTCAGTCGCCAGGCGCAAGACAGAGACGGTGAGGACGGGGGTGTCCCACCCGGCCACCGCGCTGAGACAGCAGAGCCCTCCTGCTGAGAAGGCGCCATGGTCTGCTACGCAGAACAACCGGCGGAGCAGAGAAAACCAAGCATGCGCCGGCCAGTAGGGGGCCACCAGCAGCAGTGTGTGTGTGTGTGTGTGTGTGTGTGTGTGTGTGTGTGTGTGTGTGTGTGTGTGTGTGTGTATGTGTGTGCCCCTCTGAAGCACTGTGATGGGCATCAACCAAGGAGAGGGGCCGGCGGGAACGTCCACTGTAGGACTTGTGGCCAAGAGAGCGCGAGCGGCTCTCGGAAGGTCAGGTGGAAAGAGGCCACCTCCTAAGCACCCCCCAGCACACATCTCCCCCATGGAGGCACCACCCCCCTGGTGAGGATTCCAACAGGAGAGGGAGTCCGTCAGCGCATTGAGGCCCCTGCAGGCACACGACCTGCAGGCCGGCCAGACAGGATGCCAACCGTCCACAACGCCGCTGGGGGGCCTGCCACCACCAGACGGACCTGCTCACGAAGCCCGGCCGATGCTTCGCCCAGTAGGGGGATGGACCCCCCGGCGGGCACCGCGGCCACCGCCCTAAGCCGGCCTCGTACCACCACAAACAGGGTCTGTACAAGCCTGGGAGAAGGCAAAGCATGGCCGGCCACCAGCTGGAGGCTCCAGGCCGACACCAAGACTGCGGCCCGGTAGGACAAGACGGGGCCAGGGCGATAAGCTGCGGGAAGGGGGCGCACGCCATCCGCACAGCCGATGCAACGTCACCACGTCAGCAAAGCAGCGGAGCCACATCCGGGAGAGGGAGCGGCCGCATGGCGGTCCACTCCCCTCCGTCTCACAAGACGGCACCTGCTGGGAATGAGGCAGGGCGGATACAGCCGAACCGACCCCCACAGTGTCGGTCAGAGGGTCAGGAGTCAAGGTCAGTGCAATACGCTGAAGAAGGGGGCATACGCCGCCCACACAGCCGGAGCACGACGGCAAGGCCGACAGGGAGTAGCTGCACTACGCTCAGGGGAGGGAACGGTGGCACGGCAGTGCCCCGTCCCTCCGGCCCCCTCGCCAGAGGCACCCTGCTCCAAAGCAGGCACCAATAAGAAGGAAGAGCTCCACAGTGCTTCCACTGGCAGCGCCCAACCAACACTCATCCCGTGGCGACCGCCACCGCGGGGGCCAACAGCAGGGGAAGCAGCACATGCAGCCTACAACCCAGAGC
>NW_021941276.1:37072-96627 GCF_902148845.1 Salarias fasciatus
GTGGAGTACTTTCCCGCGGCATCAGGTGTAACTCACTCCTGTAATCTGGGATCGCTGGGCGCACCGGGCGCACCGGGCGCACCGCGCACACCGCGCACGCCGCGCACGCCGCGCCCTGATTACAGCTGCATTAACGGTGTGCGGCGCGGCGAAGCGGCGACAGGCCGGCCGCTCCTGCTTCATGGGCTGTTCTCTGCTGCCGTTCCTCCTCCAGTCAGGACGTTCGTTCCGACGGCAGAACGGCTGCCGGAACATCAGGAACCGGCTCCAGCCTCGGCGTTCTCTTGTCAGAGCGCAGGCCGCTCACCTGAAGAGCTGGAACGTCCTGAAGGGTCTGATCTGACGAAACAGGACCGATGTTCCAGAGAAGGGAATAAACACAAGTCAAGTTGATTTGGATGATAGGAGAGGAAGATGCTCTATAATCTGATGTTAGAGGAGGAAGATGCTCTATAATCTGGTGTTAGAGGAGGAAGATGCTCTATAATCTGGTGTTAGAGGAGGAAGATGCTCTATAATCTGGTTGTTAGAGGAGGAAGATGCTCTATAATCTGATGTTTAGAGGAGGAAGATGCTCTATAATCTGATTTTAGAGGAGGAAGATGCTCTATAATCTGGTGTTAGAGGAGGAAGATGCTCTATAATCTGATGTTAGAGGAGGAAGATGCTCTATAATCTGATGTTAGAGGAGGAAGATGCTCTATAATCTGATGTTAGAGGAGGAAGATGCTCTATAATCTGGTGTTAGAGGAGGAAGATGCTCTATAATCTGGTGTTAGAGGAGGAAGATGCTCTATAATCTGGTGTTAGAGGAGGAAGATGCTCTATAATCTGGACGTTATGGATAAATGATTCCAGCATGCCCAGAGCTAATGCTAATGCTGGAGCGCTGGTGCACCTCAGGAGAAAGCTTCGCTCTGATTGGACGGTAGTTTTACAGGGTGGAGAGCAGCTGATCGTCTGAGTTCTGCTGAGTTCTCTTCTCAATCTGCAGCAGCCAGGAGGAATAGTCTGTTTCAGCGAGATAATCTGAGTTTGTGACGGCGGAGCAGTGGGATGCTCTGCGGGGTGGGGGGGGGCTCTCACTTCAGGAAGACTTTCAGAAAAGTTGGGACGCCTCGCGGACTGCCGCGTTTAATCCGGTGGAACAATGGCGCTCCAGCCGAGCGGCTGTCAACCGGGGAACAATAGATGGCGGTGTTGGGCACCTCCGCCCGCCCGGCGCCGCTCGGCAGACGAAGAGAGTCGCAGTGGGCGGCTGGTGGAACATCAAAGCGCCGCAGACAAAGATCCAGTGAAGAGGATGTTTGCCTCAATGCGGGTTTTGTGCGGCGAGTGAATTGTGACTTTAATCCATTTAGGACGGAGCTCCTCCAGCGAGGGATGAGTAATGAAGCGGGAGCCGCTCCATCCTCCTCCACCTTAATCCACCCGCCGCTCCTCTAAGCTGACAGATCCTCAGCCGCTCCACCTGAAAGCTTCACCTCCTGGAGGAGCTGAAGGTGGAGGAGGAGACGTCGTCCCAGACAACGGCTGAAAGGCCCCGGCAACACCAGCAACACCGGCAACACCGGCAACACCGGCAACACCGGCAACACCGGCAACACAGGCAACACAGGCAACACAGGCAACACAGGCAACACCGGCAACACCGGCAACACCGGCAACACTGGCAACACAGGCAACACTGGCAACACTGGCAACACTGGCAACACTGGCAACACCGGCAACACCGGCAACACCGGCAACACCGGCATCACTGGCAACACTGGCAACACTGGCAACACCGGCAACACCGGCAACACTGGCAACACCGGCAACACAGGCAACAATGGCAACACCGGCAACAATGGCAACACTGGCAACACCGGCAACACCGGCAACACTGGGAGGAAGACGGCGGTTCACGTGAGGGCCAGAGCCTCCATGTGTCGCTAGGGCTGCTCGATTTTGCATAAAAACAAAATCCCGATTTTTCCATTGCTTTTCAGACTTTTCGTATTAAAAAAAAAAAAAAAAAAGATGAATAAAATACTTTGAATGTCTTTTATTGAACCTTATTCTCTCTGTTTGGATCCAACAGACCCCCAGTCCAAAAGTTAGTCACGTTACTGAATAGTGCAAAACTGTCAGTTATAAAATCCAAAGTGAACAATCGATCTCAAATATGCCTCCTTATTGCAAGTGAACTTAATTCTGTTGCAAATAAACACAAGAATCCCCGGAGATTAAGAGCACCTCATCTGAACACGCTCCAGGTCCCTGCTCTCACTGGAAACACAAAATAAAATGAATAAAGTCACTTTATGTAAAAGAAAAATACCCTAAAACGTCAAATAAATCTCAGTCAGTCAGTTGGTCGGGCGGTCGGTCGGCCGGTCGGTCGGTCGGGCGGTCGGTCGGGCGGTCGGTCGGTCGGTCGGTCGGTCGGGCGGTCGGTCGGCCGGTCGGTCGGTCGGTCGGTCGGCCGGTCGGTCGGCCGGTCGGTCGGTCGGTCGGTCGGGCGGTCGGTCGGCCGGTCGGTCGGTCGGTCGGTCGGCCGGTCGGTCGGCCGGTCGGTCGGTCGGTCGGTCGGTCGGTCGGCCGGTCGGTCGGTCGGCCGGTCGGTCGGTCGGTCGGTCGGTCGGTCGGCCGGTCGGTCGGTCGGTCGGTCGGGTGGTCGGTCGGTCGGCCGGCCGGCCGGCCGGTCAGGTGCGGTAGGAAGGCAGCAGGTGAGAAGCTCCAGTCGGCCTCCCTCTGGTCTCAATGGAACAGAAATCACTGAACAGGAAACTCTGTTCACACCGAAGGTATTTGCCTCGACCTCACTGACGTAGCGGCCCGCGGTCGAGCCGGGAGCCACAGTGTGAACACCTTTTTCACGTTGGGTCGACCTTCTTCTGGGTGGAGCCGGGGCCGCTTGGAGGAGGAGGTCAGAGGTCGATCTGGATCCAAGTCGGTATGAACTCAGCCTGAAACTTGACTTCCCTGAGCAAATGTCACTTCTCCGGCAGCAGCCATGCTTGTTGTCGTTAGTTACCAGACGCTGAGCGAAGGCAGGAACGCACTTCATGATAATAATAATAATAATAATGATGCAGTGGTTCAGCGCTTTTCTGGACACTCAGACGCTTCACTCTGCATTCTTCATTCTCTCCTCACTGGGTGGAGCTGAGCTGCTGCTGTAGCCACAGCTGTCCTGGGGGGGGCAGACTGACGCCATCGGCCCCTCCCACCACAACTTTCATACTTACGAAAGGTGGGAGAAGTGCCTTGCCCAAGGACACAATGACAGTTTTACACCTGCGGGAGCGGGGATCGAACCGCCAACCTTCTGGTTATAAGACGACCCGCTCCACCACCTGAGCTGCCGTCGCCCCGCTTCCGCCATGACGTCATGAGACGGCCGGAGAAACTACGGTGGCTCAGAGGCACCAAAAAGGACGCATTCATGTGAAAAGCTGAAATCGTTCACGCACGATTTCAACGTTTTTAACATCTTGTTAACCCAAAAAGTCGGTTACGATTCAAAATCCATTAATCAAGCAGCCTTAAGTGTCGCCCCACCTCCTGGTCGGGGTGCAGGGTCCGGGCTCCGGCCTGGTGGGGTCCAGGGTCCGGGCTCCGGCCTGGTGGGGTCCAGGGTCCGGGCTCCGGGCTCCGGTGGGGTCCAGGGTCCGGGCTCCGGCCTGGTGGGGTCCAGGGTCCAGGCTCCGGCCTGGTGGGGTCCAGGGCTGGGCATCGGGCTACGGTGGGGTCCAGGGTCAGGCTACGGCATGGTGGGGTTCAGGGTCCGGGCTCGGCTGGTGGGGTACAGGGTCTGGGCTCCGGCCTGGTGGCGGTCAAGGGTCCGGGCTCCGGGCCTGGTGGGGTCCAGGGTACGGGCTCCGGCCTGGTGGGGTCCAGGGTCCGGGCTCAGGCCCTGGTGGGGTCCAGGGTCCCGGGCTCGGCCTGGTGGGGTCCAGGGTCTGGGCTCCGGGCTCCGGTGGGGTCCAGGGTCCAGGCTCTGGCCTGGTGGGGTTCAGGGTCCGGGCTCCGGCCTGGTGGGGTTCAGGGTCCGGGCTCCGGCCTGGTGGGGTCCAGGGTCCGGGCTCCGGGCTCCGGTGGGGTCCAGGGTCCGGGCGGGTCACAGACCTGTTGTTTCAGGAATCTGAGAGGAAATCTGAGAGAAAAACACGACGAGTCTTCCTGTTGTCAAGGGAGTCAAGCCCAAACCCCAACCTGGACCGGGGTTTGAACCCAAAACCCCCATCTGAATAAGGGCTGGAATTCAGATCCACGATCTGTCCTCCTGTCCTCTGACCTTTGACCCCAACTGGGACAACAGAAAGTCTCTTCTGACGGTTCTGCAGGGTTCTCCTCCTGTGGTTCTGGTTCTGCAGGGTTCTCCTCTGCCTCGGGTTCTGCAGGGTTCTCCTCCTGTGGTTCTGGTTCTGCAGGGTTCTCCTCTGCCTCGGGTTCTGCAGGGTTCTCCTCCTGTGGTTCTGGTTCTGCAGGGTTCTCCCTGTTGAGGACAGTTCTCTCTGCTGTTGCTGTTGAGTTGTTCTTCAGACTGTGAGCTTCTTGCTGGAGGTTCCACTGTTCTGTCAGACTGTTGCGTTGTTGTCGTCAGGCGGTGAGGCGGTGAGTCTGGGCTGAGGAAGCGTTCTGCCGGGTCTTCCCAGCGGCGCCTCGCGGCAGCGCAGGTTTCTTCTTCCTCGTCTTCGTCAGAAACTCTCCGGGACGCGGCCAGTGGGCGGGGCCGCGGCGGAGCGAGAGCGGCTGGTTTTCCCTGCAGCCTCGGGGGGATTCCCCTCTCTCTCCTCTCCGCCGCGCCGCTGACGGACGTCTGTTTGGCCGCTGCCCACAGCGACGCCGTGTCTTTCACATCATCTCAGAACAACAGGTCACTTCCTGCCCGCTGGTGGGGGGGGGGGGGGGGGGGGGGGGGGGGGGGGGGGGCAGGTACGGCTGCAGCATCCATCTCGTGGGCGGAGGGCTGGATGGATGGCGGCGCCGGTCAGAAGGCGGCCATGACACCGGCGCAGGAAAAGCTTTTTC
The DNA here is from genome assembly GCF_902148845.1 of Salarias fasciatus. Classification (NCBI taxonomy): domain Eukaryota; kingdom Metazoa; phylum Chordata; class Actinopteri; order Blenniiformes; family Blenniidae; genus Salarias; species Salarias fasciatus. The sequence goes on from NW_021941276.1 coordinate 42,092, forward strand.
TCACTTCTCCTCTGGTGAATCCAGCAGGGTCAAAGGTCAAAGTGACTCTGGTCAGACATCAGGTCGGCTGCCTTGAAATGAGCCCAGAATGAGATGTTTTCATCTTTCAGAAGTCAGACTGAAACAGAACCGAGGAGTGGAAGGAGGAGAACCGGCCGCCGCCGCCGCCGCCGCCGCCGCCGCCGCCGCCGCCGCTTCCAGCTCAGCTAAATGTCAGCATCCAATCAGAGAGCCGGAAATAACCACGACCCGAGCAGAGCGGCGTCCGGGCCGCACCAGAAACCGTCCAGTCTGAACGGAGAACCGAGCCGAGCCGCAGCTGAACAGAACCCCGCTCCGGTGTTCAGGTTGTTCTGCAGCCATTCAAACACCGTCACTGTCACCGTCACAGTCACCGCCACCGTCACCGCCACCGTCACCGTCAAAGTCACAGTCACAGTCACCGCCACCGTCACCGTCAAAGTCACAGTCACAGTCACCGTCACCATCACAGTCACAGTCACCACCATCGTCACAGTCACAGTCACAGTCACCGCCACCGCCACCGTCATAGTCACAGCCACCGTCACCGTCACCGTCACCGTCACAGTCACAGTCACCGTCACCGTCACCGTCACAGTCACAGTCACAGTCACCGCCATCGTCACAGTCACAGTCACCGCCACCGTCACCGTCACAGTCACCGTCACCGTCACCGTCACCAGTCACCGCCACAGTCACAGTCACAACCATCGTCACAGTCACAGTCACAGTCACAGTCACAGTCACCGCCACCGCCACCGTCACCGTCACAGTCACAGTCACAGCCACCGTCACCGTCACCGTCACAGTCACAGCCATCGTCACAGTCACAGTAACAGTCACCGCCATCGTCACAGTCACAGTCACAGTCACCGCCACCGTCACCGTCACCGTCACCGTCACCGCCACCGCCACAGTCACAGTCACCGTCACCGTCACCGTCTCTGCCTCCGTCTCCGAGAAGAAGCTTCCAGTCGCTTCCTGACGCAGCGGCAACCTGATGCTTCTTCACTCACATGACAATCTGAGACGCCACAGCAACGCAACAACGCCACAGCAACACAACAATGCCACAGCAACGCAACAACGCCACAGCAACGCAACAACGCCACAGCAACACAACAACGCCACAGCGACGCAACAACGCCACAGCAACGCAACAACGCCACAGAGAAGCAACAACGCCACAGAGAAGCAACAACGCCACAGAGAAGCAAAGCTTCGCTGCATTTTGTGTTTGTGTTCAGACGGTGACGGAGCTCAGAGTTTCTGGAAACAGCACCGACTGGTGGAGCGCCATGGAAACGGCCTTGATTTCAGTGTTTCTGTCGTTTCCATGGAAACAGGCAGTTTTCGTCACATGGAAACTTTTCTGAAATGAAAGTGGGACCTCGTCGTTCGAGGGTTTGCTGAGTTTCGCCTGTTGCCTCAGAGTGTAGCGGAGAGAGCAGTCAGAGCTCAGATGCTCCAGATCTGGGGGGGCATTCGGGGTCGGCCCCGCCCGATGCGTGCGGCGGTGGAGCGCAGGCGCCAGGCGCGCCTCCGCCTGTGGAAATGCCTGGTGGCTGACTGTGCTGCCCCCCCACCCCCCTTCACGGGGTTGCGTAACGCCTCTTGTGTTGTATTATTGAAACGTTTGGCTCTGATTAGAGCAGCAGATGAAACGGCTAAATGCTAATGCGTGATTTCCCAGGAGGCCGCGGGCTTCGTGGCTGCAGGTGTTTGCAGAGGAGGAGGAGGGCTTTTAAAGCGCATCAATGCCAATTACCGCCGCCATTGTTTGTGTTTTATGTTACTCATCGGGGCAGGTAAACACTCCACGTTTGCTTCTGAGGTATTTTTCTGAGGCGGCTGCAGATTGCCGGTTGCTGTGGAACCCCCCCCTCCCCCCCCCTCCCCCCCTCCCCCTCCCCCTCCCCCCCTCCCCCTCCCTGCCCATGAGGTGTGTGAACTATTAAAGTCAGTCAGGCATTAAATATGAGTGATGTCGGCGGCTCTGTGCTCCTGAAGAACGTGGTATTGATTACCCTGCCGGACTCGACCCGTCCACCGCTCGGCCCCCCGGTCGGAGAAGCGCCGTTTCCCCCTCAGTGAGACCCGTGTTGCCTGAACGCTTCGTTTAACAGCAACACTTGTTGATGCTGACAGAGGGTGTTGCGCTGAACGGTTGTGCTCGGGTGGAGCGCTGACGGTTTCCAGATGTGCAGCGAGCTGCAGGATCACGGCAGAGTTTCGGAGCTGCTCGGTGTATCGCTTCAGCGTCACAGCGCACGCCTGTACAACACCGCACTGCACAACACCGCACTGCACAACTCCGCACTGCACAACACCGCACTGCACAACACCGCACTGCACAACACCATACTGCACAACACCGTACGCCTGTACAACACCGCACTGCACAACACCGCACTGCACAACACCATACTGCACAACACTGCACAACACCGCACTGCACAACACCGCACTGCACAACACCATAATGCACAACACCGCACTGCACAACACCGCACTGCCCAACTCCATACTGCACAACCCTGTGCGCCTGCACTCGTCACACGTCTCGCTCGCCGTGCAGAGTTCTTTTCTACAACGCAGTACAAAGCCAACGAAGACACAACTTTATGAAAAGTCTGCGGCTCAACAGCACCAACTAGTGGAGCAGCAGGAAACTCCAGGGTTTAGAGTCTGAACGTCCCCCTGTGAGGACGGCCTGTTCCTGAGCGCAGCAGCCAGCAGCTCCAGGCCTCCTCTCTCTCTCTCTCTCTCTCTCTTCTTCTCTTCTCCTTCATTTCATTTTCTCTACAGAACATCGCTGCAGATTTATCACTTCGCACCGTTTTCCTCCCGGAAGCGCTGGAAAAGCAGGGGATTATTCCTTGGTCCTGACAGGGAGGGCCCTCAGGGCGGTGCAGGGTGACGGTGACAGTGTGTGTGTGTGTGTGTGTGTGTGTGTGTGTGTGTGTGTGTGTGTGGAGGCAGTGTGGGTGTTGGGAAGGAAAAAGAAGGAAGAGGAAGTGGATGCTGAAGATGAGTTCTAAAGAATGTGACTCATGTGAGTGTTGCTGAGGAGAAACGGGGGGATGGAGGGGTGGAGGTGGAGGTGGGGGAGGGGGGAGAGGTGGGGGGAGGGGGTGGGGGAGGGGGAGAGGTGGAGGTGGGGGGTGAGGATAATTGATTCTGACGAGCTGAGCTGGATGACGGTCTTTCCCCAAGGGGGAGATGTTGAGCAGATCCCAGCCGGGCGGAGGACGAGAGGGTGTGTGTGTGTGTGTGTGTGTGTGTGTGTGTGTGTGTGTGTGTGTGTGTGTGTGCGAGAAACATTTGACCCTCCCAGAAACCGTCTCCATCAGCAAATGTGACGTCCAGCGAATGACCTTTTGAATTGATCTGAACGGTTTAAATAGTGAAACAGGCTGAATCTCAGTTCTCCTGCCGCGGCGGAACGTTCTGCAGGAGAACCTTCTCACAACCATGAAGTTCTCCTGCTCGGCCACCAGTTGGAGCTACACTCTGACAGCCGTAGTGACAGAACACCCAGTTGTCATGGTGACGGTTTCCCCCATTTCCATGGAGACGGAGTTGGAGTGTTCTCAGTGACTCTGAGCTCGGTTGTCATGGCGACGGACCGTTTCCTGTTGAAAGGCTGAGTCCGCACTGTGGGACAGTCGTCGCGGTTGTTCCCCGAGTTCGGCCTCAGCGGGTGTTTCTCGGTGACGGTCCGTCTGTAGTTTCCTGCTTCCGCCTGTTCATTTGATCTCCCATCAGATTCAGTCTGATGAAACAACCGGTTTGAGACGCCTGTATCAACGTTCCTCCTGAACCCTCCTGCCGAGGAACCGCCTGAAGCTCCAGCGTCACGCCGCCTGTCCCTCACGCCGGGGCGGGGCGGGGCGGGGCGCCGGAGGCGGGATGATGGGACTCAAGGCCTCCATTAGGCCCCGCCCACTTCTCCCAGGAGCCAGACGACATAAAGTCATTACTGATTCAGAGGCCGGTTCCCTCGCTAACCTTGTTAGCCGGAGCGCCCCGGTAAACAACACTCTGCAGGAGTGTGTGTGTGTGTGTGTGTGTGTGTGTGTGTGTGTGTGTGTGTGTGGAGGCTCCGTCGGTCCGTCCTGGAACCTGACGTGTCGGAACGCTCAGGAAATGTAGGTTAGCGCTCCGGCAGACGGAGTTCCCCGAAGGCAGAGAGCAGCAGGAGCATCCGGTGATCTCGCCACGTTCCCCGGAGCCACGACGGCGCCGGGAAGATGCTCTGCGTCTCGTTTGAACACACACACACACACACACACACACACACACACACACACACACACACACACACACACACGCCCTGTCCTGCTCGGAGGTGGAGGTAACCTACACCTGTATTCGGAGCGTTTCCCTGACGGAGCCGGAGCGGAGGACTGGAGCAGATGGCCCCGCCCCCCCGGGCGGACGCCGCCCCCCCTCCCTCGCTGAACGCCGGGAGCTCCCGACCATCTGGACAGAGAGGCGGAGAGCAGAGGATTCCCTGTCCCAGCCACACGGACTCCGTGACTCCGCCCCCCTGTCTGACGCCATGCGAGGAGAAGGACCCGGCCGGACCCGGCCGGACCGGGTCGGACCGGGTCGGACCGGGTCTGGACCGGGTCCCCCTGGACCCTGAGGGACTCGTCTGGATCCTGTGATCTGCAGACGTTCACACCGATCAGAACTTCAGCTGCTGAGCCGATCCTGTTACTGACCAGAGGAACACTGAGGGGGAGGAGCCTGGCGCAGGGCGTGGCCTGGGAGGACCGCCTCTCTGGTGACACCCGGGGGGCCCGAGTCCCTCAGCTGGTCCAACAGAACCACTAAACACCGTTACTGACAGCGGAACGACGCGCAAGGCTGATCCGACAGGCGATGACTGAACACTGAACCATCTTCAGCTCTGTCAGCCCCGCCCCCTCGTTGCTCTCTGGCCCCGCCCCCTCGTTGCTCTCTGGCCCCGCCCCCTTGCTGCTGTTTTTGTGACTCTGGTGCAAAAAATCCAAGATGGCTGCCTCCAGTCAGCTTCATCGTCGTGGTTCTGACGCTCTGGACAATTCTGATTGGTCCTCTACTGAGCATGTGCAGAATTGCTGTTTATGACGGCGGTGGAGCACAAGACCAGGACCAGGACCAGGACCAGGACCAGGACCAGGAGCAGGACCAGGAGCAGGAGCAGAACCAGGGCCAGGACCAGGACCAGGACCAGGACCAGGACCAGGAGCAGGAGCAGGAGCAGGAGCAGGAGCAGGAGCAGGAGCAGAACCAGGGCCAGGACCAGAGCCAGAGTTCCTCTGTGTCTGAGTGGAGACAAGTCTGAGCGTTTTCCATAAAGCTGCTGGAGGTTCCGTCAGCAGGTTCCGTCAGCGGGTTCCTTACCAGATGCTACCGGCAGCTTGTTTCGGTTCTACTCACCTCTGACCTCTGACCTCAGGGAGTCGATTCTTCAGGAGTCGAGTGTCGGTCAGAGTTCAGCTCCTGATGGGAAAAACAGAAAACCTCTGAGGCTCAAAATGAGGAGATCAAGTTTCCAACAAGCGCTGACCTTTGACCTTTACAGCAATAACACCTACTGTCACCCAGTGATGTTCGGTGAGGAACCCACTAGAACCCGCTAGAACCTTTCTAAGCGTTAAGATGTTCAGAGGTCATCAGCTGGTTCTCTGAGGCCTCGTTCATCCGGGAAAGTTCAAAGTTCATCCAGGTGTCGAGGTTCTCCAGGCTCTCCTTCTGAACCGGAACCTGAACCGGTTCTCTGATCAGAGTTCACATTTCCCTCCTCCCTGGTTCTCCATCCCCCTCACAGGTTCTGTGGCTGAGTCGACGGTTCCCAGACGCCATGTTGCTCCGACGCTGGTGAGGCGGGACTGGGTGCTGCAACAGCCCCGCCCCCCCCCCCCCCCCCCCCCCCCCCCCCCGGGGTGCTGCAACAGCCCCGCCCCCCCCCCCCCGGAGTGCTGCAACAGCCCCGCCCCCCCGGGGGTGCTCCAACAGCCCCGCCCCCCCGGGGGTGCTCCAACAGCCCCGCCCCCCCCGGTCACCCTCCAACAGCCCCGCCCCCGTAGGCGCTGGAGGGGAACAGCCCCCGGGGGGGGGCTGCTCTGGGATTCTGCCTCATGATGTGTTTTCTGCTCTGGAGCTCAGAAGCTCTGCTCAGGTTGCGGTCTTTCGGGGAGCAGGGGGCAAAGGTCAGCTGGGGAGCAGCACCACAGCAGCTGACAGGAAGAGGCGGGACAAACTTACGAAGAAGGCCGGCTGTGTCCCGGGACGCCCTCCGGACCCTGTGGAGGAGGACCACAGCCAGGCTGTCCTCCATGCTGGACACTCTCACCCCCTCCAACACACACTCACTGCTGAGGAGCTCCTGGAGGACAGGATGCTGCAGCCGGAGTGTGACAGAGAGCGACGGCAGGTCTTTCCTTCCTGCAGCTGTCAGACTGACAACAACAACCTCACTGTGCAACAACCTCACTGTGCAACATTCTGAAGTGCAATGAACCACTTCATCTTCATCTTCGCTGTTTCACATTAACATGTAAATAAGACTCATGAACATCTCTGACTTTTAATACTTTTTAAATTAAGTTTTTGAAACTGAAGTTCCTGAAACCGTTTCTTCATTTAATGCTGCTGCTGTGAGATTGGAAGGTCTGATCTATCTGTGGATGGATGGGATGGAGGCTAACTCCACCCTGTGGAGGCGTCTCTCCTCCACCCAGCAGAGCGCTGCATCCTGTCCTCTCCTCCACCCAGCAGAGCGCTCCATCCTGTCCTCTCCTCCACCCTCAGCGCTCCATCCTGTCCTCTCCTCCACCCAGCAGAGCGCTGCATCCTGTCCTCTCCTCCACCCTCGGCGCTCCATCCTGTCCTCTCCTCCACCCTCGGCGCTCCATCCTGTCCTCTCCTCCACCCAGCAGAGCGCTGCATCCTGTCCTCTCCTCCACCCAGCAGAGCGCTCCATCCTGTCCTCTCCTCCACCCTCAGCGCTCCATCCTGTCCTCTCCTCCGCTCCATCCTGTCCTCTCCTCCACCCTCAGCGCTCCGTCCTGTCCTCTCCTCCACCCTCGGCGCTCCATCCTGTGGAGGTGTCTCCTTCCCCACTCGGATCGGATCGATTCCTCTCTCCAGCCGCACGTCATCAATTATTCACCCGATCAGCTCTGCTGCTCATTAGATGACTAATCGGGTGGGGGGGGGGGGGGGGGGGGGGGGGGGGGGGGGGGGGGGGGTGAAACCTGAGACAGCAGCAGCAGAGGGTGGAGGGTGGCGGGTGGAGGCCAGGGCGGATCACTGCTCCTCATCCAGAGGGAGATGGAGCAGGTTCCAGGATCACAGGTTTGTTCCTCCTGACATCCAGGAGATCCTAGATCTGAAGAAACCGTAGAACCACTGAGGAGCGCCGCCGTTAGCAAGGCCGCCGTTAGCAAGGCCGCCGTTAGCAAGGCCGCCGTTAGCAAGGCCGCCGTTAGCAACGCCGCCATTAGCAACGCTGCCACTAGCAACGCCGCCACTAGCAAGGCCCCTATTAGCAAGGCCACCATTAGCAAGACCGCCGTTAGCAACGCCGCCGTTAGCAAGTCCACCATTAACAAGGCCGCCGTTAGCTAGGCCGCCGTTAACAAGGCCGCCGTTAGCTAGGCCGCCGTTAACAAGGCCACCGTTAGCTAGACTGCCGTTAGCAAGCCCACCACCGTCAGTAAGGCCGCTGCCGTTGGCGTGCCGGGAGCGGCTTCACGGACATTAGCCCGTCCAGCCGCCGGTGGAGCCGGGGGGGGGGGTGGGGGTTCAGGTTTCACCCGCCAGAGGCGCTGGCAGGAACATCTGTTCCGGGTCACACTTTGACCCTGCTATAAATCGGCTGCGGCGTTTCCCGGGCGACGCCACGCTCGTGGCTCCAGGCGGAGTCCGGTTTCGCCCTCCGCCGTGCAGATGGGGGTCAAACGGCAGCGAGACGCCGGAGGAACCAACAAACGGAGAACTGAGCGCCGTTTCCCGCTTCTCCCCGCTGATCACGGCGGAGTGAGGAGGGGCGGCGGCGGCGTGGAGGGGGCGGAGCTTTGATTTCCCCGTCCCCCCAGAGCCTCACTGAGGAGGGAGCGCGCCGCCGCCGCTGCCTTCGCTCTGATTAAAGGGAAATATGCATCAGCGCCGCCTTCTTTCATCTGCGACGCGGCAGAACGGCGGCGGAACGTTCTGATGTCGCAGCTTCATCTTCCTCACAGCTCGTTTCACACCAGGGGGTCGTTACGTGTTGGAGGTGACCTTTGACCTGCATTATGCACCAGATCAACGCCACAGGGCCGGTTCTAGTCCGACCGCACGGAAACTCACGGAACGTTCCGCCGGAACTGATCCTGTCCGACTGTTTCTGCGGTCCTGAAGATGAGGACCGTCCTCTGGCGGGCTGACCCAAAACCAGAACAGGCTCCATGTCTGGGCCGGGTTCTGCAGGGTTCTCCTCTGGGCCTGGTTCTGCAGGGTTCTCCTCTGGGCCGGGTTCTGTAGGGTTCTCCTCTGGGTTGGGTTCTGCAGGGTTCTCCTCTGGGTCGGGTTCTGCAGGGTTCTCCTCCTCTGGGCCTGGTTCTGCAGGGTTCTCCTCCTCTGGGCCTGGTTCTGCAGGGTTCTCCTCTGGGCCTGGTTCTGCAGGGTTCTCCTCTGGGTCGGGTTCTGCAGGGTTCTCCTCTGGGTCGGGTTCTGCAGGGTTCTCCTCCGGGTCGGGTTCTGCAGGGTTCTCCTCTGGGTCGGGTTCTGCAGGGTTCTCCTCTGGGCCTGGTTCTGCAGGGTCCTCCTCTGGGCCTGGTTCTGCAGGGTTCTCCTCTGGGTCGGGTTCTGCAGGGTTCTCCTCTGGGCCTGGTTCTGCAGGGTCTCCTCTGGGTCGGGTTCTGCAGGGTTCTCCTCTGGGTCTGGTTCTGCAGGGTTCTCCTCTGGGCCTGGTTCTGCAGGGTTCTCCTCCTCTGGGCCTGGTTCTGCAGGGTTCTCCTCTGGGCCTGGTTCTGCAGGGTTCTCCTCTGGGTCGGGTTCTGCAGGGTTCTCCTCTGGGCCTGGTTCTGCAGGGTTCTCCTCTGGGTCGGGTTCTGCAGGGTTCTCCTCTGGGCCTGGTTCTGCAGGGTTCTCCTCTGGGTCGGGTTCTGCAGGGTTCTCCTCCGGGTCGGGTTCTGCAGGGTTCTCCTCTGGGTCGGGTTCTGCAGGGTTCTCCTCTGGGTCGGGTTCTGCAGGGTTCTCCTCTGGGCCGGGTTCTGCAGGGTTCTCCTCTGGGCCGGGTTCTGCAGGGTTCTCCTCTGGGCCGGGTTCTGCAGGGTTCTCCTCTGGGCCTGGTTCTGCAGGGTTCTCCTCTGGGCCGGGTTCTGCAGGGTTCTCCTCTGGGCCTGGGTCTGCAGGGTTCTCCTCTGGGTCGGGTTCTGCAGGGTCCTCCTCTGGGCCTGGTTCTGCAGGGTTCTCCTCTGGGTCGGGTTCTGCAGGGTTCTCCTCTGGGCCTGGTTCTGCAGGGTTCTCCTCTGGGTCGGGTTCTGCAGGGTTCTCCTCTGGGCCGGGTTCTGCAGGGTTCTCCTCTGGGTCGGGTTCTGCAGGGTCCTCCTCTGGGCCGGGTTCTGCAGGGTTCTCCTCTGGGTCGGGTTCTGCAGGGTTCTCCTCTGTCGTGGTGAATTGTTGGTTATTTGATGTTATTTGGTTCCTCTTACTGAGGAGAACGTTCTCCTGCTGCTTCTCTTCGGTTCCTCTGCTGAAGCGTGAATCCGACTTGTCCAGACGACGTTCTTCATGTTCTCCTGTGTGTGGTCACATGACGGAGGAAACGGTTCTCAGCTCGTCACGTTGTTCCTCTGAAGACTGGAAACACGCCGTCAGGCGGCGGCTGATCCAGAACGACGCCACCAGGCGGCGGTGGAGCGGCGGCCATTGTTCGGCGCCACCTGAACCTCCAGCCGCCGCGTGGAGCGAAGGACGTCCAGGTCTGGACGGAGGTGACGGAGGTCTGAGCTGCTCTGAGGCTGCAGACAGATGGAGGTCTGGGGGGGGGGGGGGGCATATGGAGGCTCCTAAAAGCCCCTTGGCTAACCGCTAACCGCTAACGCGTGCAGCCTGACCTCCCACAGCAAAACGTCAATGCCTTGCTTTTTCCTCGACCTCCTGGTGAGAAAACTACTGCTGAATGTCAAAGACCTTCAGGTTCCGTTCAGAACGCAACGTTCTGGAAAGCAGGGACAGTTCATGTGAGTCCACCAGGTGGTGCTGCTGAGAACAAAACACACTTAGAACACGGAGAACAACAGTCCAAACATTACCAGTGGAGAGCATGGAGTGTGTTCTCCATTGTTAATGTGAACAGTGTCGAGTCCCCGGACCAGGAGAACCTGGACTGGGAGGTTTGACGCTCTGGAGGAACGTGGTTCTTGTTGTTCTTGTGCAGAACTATTTACTATGGTCAGTTCGACCAGCTGGACTGTTCTGGACTGTTCTGCCTGGAACTCCAAGTCTTTTATTCTCTTTAGTTGCTAACGGCTGACTGACGCCGGTGGCTAAGCTAACGGTCCACTGACGCTGGTGGCTAAGCTAACGGCTGACTGACGCCAGTGGCTAAGCTAACGGCTGACTGACGCCGGTGGCTAAGCTAACGGCCGACTGACGCCGGTGGCTAAGCTAACTGTCCGCTGACGCCGGTGGCTAAGCTAACGGTCCACTGACGCCGGTGGCTAAGCTAACGGCCGACTGACGCGGTGGCTAGGCTAACGGCTGAGGGCGGTGGCTGAGTCCCAGACACACCGGAGCCGGACAGGCGGTCACGCTGACCTTCGTCCGCCTGCAGAGAAGCTCTGGACTCGATGTCGTCAACAAGGCAAATCTTTATTGTCTGAAACACCGGGGTCTTCAGGTACAGCAACAGTCACGAGCACAAACACTTCAGTCTTTTTTTGTTTGTTTTTAGTAGATTTTCTCCGTTTTTTGACACAGTCAACAGTAAGTGAGCCGAACACCTGGAACCACCCGACCCGGAACCACCCGACCCGGAACCACCCGACCCGGAACCACCCGACCCGGGACGTTGTGCTGACGGTTGTTGTGAGATTCTCTCATGTAGCTGAGGAGAGAAGAGACTGAGCCTTAATCCTGTCACTTCCTGGGTTATGATGAGGGCCGTGAGCGAAGGACGAGACCCCGACGGGCCGGGGACGAGTCCACCCTCCTCCAGATCCTCATTCCAGCAGTCTGGGACCAAAACGCCCCCCTGCTGGAACCAGGACCTGAACCTGGACACCCTGACCGGTTCAGATCCTACGGTGTTCCTGTGGTTCCACCCAGAACGTCGCGGGGCGGAGCCACAGGAACACCCTGACTGGTCGCCGGGTCTCCGGATGGGGGTCCGGTGGACCTGGTCCTGCTCCCGGCCGCTCGCTGTGTGTCAGACACTAAGGACAGCTCCTCATGGCTTTAGCTGGCGATGAAATCTGCATCTGGTTTCCCTCCAGCTGGTAAACTCTGCAAATATATAGATTTATATAGATCTATCTGTCGTCTCCATATAGCTCTAGAATAAGTCTATGTAGCATATATATTCATATACTTTTGGTAGGTTTGAAAACATTCAGGTACATTCACTTGACCCTGTGATCTTTTTTTTTTTCTTCATATGAAAGTTAAAACAGACGAACGTTAGCCGTGAAGCGCCGCGCTCCGGACGACGGAGCGTCTCGGTGCGGTTCCACGACCATCACAAGCACAGACACTCAGGACTGGACTGTAGAAAATAGCATATTCGTCTGGACCGGACAGTTTCTATGAGGCTGCAACACGACGACGCGGCGCTTCCTGTCTTCGCCAAAACGTTTCCTGTCAGTGGTTCAAAAAGCGTCGAGGCAAAAAACTCACTTCTACAATCAGGAGAGTGGCGAGAACCCTGGCAAATCCCAGAACACACAGGCAGGCGTCGCTCCGCCGCGTCTCCAGAAGGCCACGAGGCGGGCGTCTGCTGCCGGTCCAGGGGTCCCGGTTCTGGACCGCCGCCCGGCGTCGCACCAATAGCCGCAGCTTCAAGTCAAACCACAGAGTCTGAGCGAGCGACGAGGCGGCGCCGACCCGACGCATCCGGACGACCTGCAGTGACCGTCAGCCGGCGGCACAGTCCTCCAGGAACCGCTACCCGAACCCGAACCCGAACCCCGAGGCCTCGCTCGCAACGCCGACGGCGCGCCGTCGACACGCTGAACCGTGGATTTGTTTCCGTGACGACGGCTCGCTGCAGACAGGCGACGCCGTGAGTGTCCGTTTCCATGACAACAGAGCTCTGAGCCACTGGAGACGCAGCTTTCTGAGAACAGCTCCGATTGCGTTTCCACGGTAACGTCAGAAAATGCGGCGTTGACGGCGGATTCACGACGTTTCTGAAACGGCGACAGAGGTGATGAACGAGCGGCTTCATCACCGAAAACCGCTGACTGCAAGATTTTGGTCATTTTTTCCCCGTTTCCGTGGAAACGGACATCGATTTCAGAAGCCTGCGTTTCCCGTGGTGCGAGCGAGGCCTCGGGTCTCGGCGGCGGCGAGCCGTGCAGATTCTGTTTCTCACAGTCGAATCGTTCAGGGAGAAAAAGACAGATCCGTCCGACGCCCGAAGGCGGAGACGGCAAAACAAGACGAGACGCCGCCCAAACGAAGCCCCGCACGCACTGCATTCTGGGTCAACGAGCTGAGCGTCCACGTGCTACGTGGGCGTTAGCGGCTCCTGAGGTCAGGGCTCCGGTGTCCATCTTCAGAAAACTTTTTGGAAATAAAGTGATGAAGGACGTCCAAAAAATCCTGAAATAGTGAAAAGTTTCAAAATGAAATACGAAATCTGAACGACAAGAAAAGGAATGTTAAAAAAACAAACATGAAGGTGAACGATTCAAGAACAAATTCCAACGTTTCTCGGTTCCAGAGGAAACTGAGCTCGACTGACGAAACGGTTCTGGAAACGAAAATATAAAAACGCTTCTTCCTCATCTGAAATGCGTGAAACAGCCGAAAGCAAAAAGATTCAAACGATGCTGAAAAATTAACTTTTTTAAAGAACGACAGAAGTCCTGATAATGTTAAAGTTTAGGAACTGAAGATAAAAGTCAGAATAAAACTAACTTTCAGAATAAAATCTAAATAATGAGAACAAAACCAACATCTGAAGAAATACGAGTTTCAATGAAGTGGATATTTTGACTGAAATGAGTTCTGTAATCTCAACGTGAGAACGACTGATTAAACACTGGATTTTCTTCTAGTAAATCTGGAATAATTTTCAAAATAAAGTAAAGACAGTGATGTTGTGCGAATCCGGTCGGCAGCTGAAATGTGAAAACCGGGAATCGTCTGCACGGCTCGACGGCTCGACGGGAGAAACGAGTCTTCGCTTCGCTTCGTTACCGTCATTTAAATAAAGCAGTAAAAAAAAATAATTCTCTAGTTTCAAGCAGAACATTAAATACAAAACTCCGAAGAAGAAACCAAAGTCCTCAAACTGAACAGTGCAACCAAAACATGTTTAGGAAAGAGGGTTCTGTGACCGAGAACCAGGTTCTCCTCCACGTTCTAACAAGACCAGGTTCCACCGGCGACGCCTCGGTCACAACGTGGCGAAACAGGAGACTCTCCGTCCCTGTGCTGCTGACGGGGGAGGGGAGGGGCCTCGGAGGGAGGGGAGGGGCCCCGGAGGGAGGGGAGGGGCCTCGGAGGGAAGGGAGGGGCCTCGGTGGGAGGGGAGGGGCCTCGGAGGGAGCGGAGGGGCCTCGGTGGGAGGGGAGGGGCCTCTGAGGGAGGGGGAGGAGCCTCTGAGGGAGGGGAGGGGCCTCTGAGGGAGGGGGAGGGGCCTCTGAGGAGGGGAGGGGCCTCTGAGGGAGGGGGAGGGGCCTCTGAGGGAGGGGAGGGGCCTCTGAGGGAAGGGAGGGGCCTCGGTGGGAGAGGAGGGGCCTCTGAGGGAAGGGAGGGGCCTCGGTGGGAGGGGAGGGGCCTCGGAGGGAGGGGAGGGGCCTCGGTGGGAGGGGAGGGGCCTCAGAGGGAGGGGAGGGGCCTCAGAGGGAGCGGAGGGGCCTCAGAGGGAGGGGAGGGGCCTCGGAGGGAGGGGGGAGGGGCCTCTGAGGGAGGGGAGGGGCCTCAGTGGGAGAGGAGGAGCTTCAGCTGGATGGGAGGAGCCTCATGGTGAGGGGGCGTGTCCGGTCAGCGCGGGCTGGGTGCCGGCGTGTCCGGCTCCTCCAGGGGGCAGTAGCAGCTCAGGGCGGCCCACAGCAGGCCGGGCTGCTGGCAGCGGTGGCGGCCGCTCCAGTGCTGCAGCAGCAGCTCCCGGCTGGCCAGCACCGCGCTGCACAGCACGCAGTTGAAGGCGGCGCCGGCCGCCAGCACGCCCAGCCCGCCGCCGCCGCCGCCGCCGCCGCCGTCCCCCCGGCCGCGGTGGCGGGACTGGATGTGGCGCTTCAGCTTGGAGAAGGAGAAGAACTCCTCGTCGCAGCTGCCGCACCGGACCGGGCTGCGGCGCTCGTTCAGCTGCCGCCAGTAGTGGGCGGCGTGCTTCACCAGCTCGTCCTCCGCCTCGCGGCCGGCCCGCGGCGGCTGGCCGTCCCGCGGCCGGACGGGGACCTCCTCGCCGTGGACGTACAGCAGGTGCATCTTCATGTCGGCGAAGGTCGGCGTGACGGCCTGGCAGCGGCCGCACTTGATCTGCAGCTCCACCGGGTCCTCGCGGTCCGGCTCGTCCGGCGGTTCCGGAGAGTTCTCTCTGCCGGCGGAGAACAGACGACCAATGAAACCAGGGAGACACACCGTTTCCATGGCAACCATTCAAGTAGTCATGTACTCGTCATGTTGGTCCACTAGTGGGCGCTGTTTGGTTCTGGAATGAGAAGAACACACTGGGAACATAACTATGGGGGATATGGACAGACCCCCAGGACCAGGAGAACCTGGACCAGGAGCAGGAGAACCTGGACCAGGAGCAGGAGAACCTGGACCAGGTCCAGGAGAACCTGGACCAGGAGCAGGAGAACTTGGACCAGGAGCAGGAGAATCTAGACTGGTATCAGGACCAGGAGAACCTGGACCAGGAGCAGGAGAACCTGGACCAGGTCCAGGAGAACCTGGACCAGGAGCAGGAGAACCTGGACCAGGACCAGGAGAATCTGGACCAGGAGCAGGAGAGTGTGGACAGGAAGTCCTGCTCTCTGGAGGAACGCTGCTCTGATTGCAGCAGCAGTGATTTCAGTCCTTGTCTTTGTCCAGTCATGCCATGACGGAGTTGGAGGGTTTTCGAAAAGTTCCACCTTAGGAACGGTTCTCAAAAACCCTTCAGTGGCTCCAAGTACCCTTGGGGTTTGGACGGACCTTCGAGACACTACAAGCACTCCATGTTCTCCCTGGAACTGGCCCGTTGGAGGACGCGGCGGAACTCACCCGTCCCCGGAGCCGTGGTCTTCGTGGTGGCTGACGGACGGCTCCACCGTCAGCACCACCCGGTGCACCTCCCTCAGGTGGCCGAAGTACACGCCCACGTAGCCGAAGGCCTTGTGGCAGAACTGGCAGCTGAGCGCGCGGCGCGGGCGCGCCTCGGCGTGGTGCAGCTTGGCGTGGCTGCTCAGGCTGCCGGAGCGGGCGTAGGCCTTGCGGCAGACGGGGCAGACGTGCGGCCGGCTGCCGGCGTGGCTGCGCAGGTGGCTCTGCAGGTGCCGCTTCGACTGGAAGCAGCGGCTGCAGGTGGGGCAGCGGTGCAGCGGGCGGCTCCCCACCACCTTGGAGTGGGACCCGCCTCTCAGATGGAGCGTGACCGGGGCGGGCTGGGGGGGGCGGTCCGGGGCCGTGGCGGCGGCGGGGAGCCGGCGGCCCAGGATCAGCTCCGGTTCCTGGCCGTCCGGGGTCACGGCGGACAAACTGACCAGCTGGGGAAGCGTCTCCATCACGAGCACGGGCTTGGGCCGGATGCTGCGGTACTTTTTGGAAATGTCCACCTCCTCCGGTCCGGACCCTGGAGCGGCTGCTGCTGGTTTCTCAGGAGTCCTCCTTCGAAAGAAGGACAGGGACCTCTTCTTTCGGGCTTCGAACGCTACGATGTCCTCCAGCGTCTTTCTCTTGCGTCCTCTTTTTTTGCCGGGTAGTTTCTGGATGGTTCCCAGAACGGGCAGGGGCGTGGCCTTCTCCTGGGCCTGCAGACCAGAGTTTGGCGCCGGGTTGAGACTCGAGGCGTCCCTTGTCTCACGGGTCTTGGGCGGAGCAGCGTTTACGGGGCTGGTGAGTTTCTTCTCCGGGGAAACGTTGCTGAGCTTGGCGGCCGGGACGAGGGCGCTCTTCATCTTGGAGTAGGGCAGGATGGGCAGCTTGCCTCGGGGCGGGGACGGGATGATCTGGACCGCCTTGCTGAAGATGGCCGGGGACAGGACCGTGATGCTGCTGGGGGGCGGGGCCGAGGCCTGCCTGGCCGGGCACAGCCTCACCGCTGGCCGGCCGTCCTCGGGGGACTGGCCCGGGGGACTCTGGACGGCGGTCGCCGGGTACTGGAGGTTCTGGATCAGGCCGCTCGTAGCAGGTCGCTCGGAACCGTCTCGGTCCAGCTGAGAACCCGGGTACAGGACAGCGTTGTCCGGCAGAAGAGCGGTGACAGAGATGTCTGCAGAGGCCGGGTCGAGGAAGACCAGCTGCTCCGAGGGTTCTTCTTTGGGCACCACGGCGTCCTTGGTGTGCTTTGTTTCTTGTGGTTTCTTGGTGGAAGCTGCAGACCCGACACTCGGTCCAGACCTGGTCTGCGCCGTGGTGCAGGCGGTTTTCAGCCGCGCTGCCGGCGATGCGGGTTTGACCCGGTCCGCGGTCCCCTTGCTCCTCACCGGCTGGTATCTGGGGATGGGCAGCTTCAGGGTCTTCTGGACGGACGGGGTCCGCTGCGGCGTGGAGGAGGACACGGAGGGGGGCAGGGCCACCAGGGAGAAGGTCCCGTCCCGGCCCGCGATCTGCATCAGGGCATAGTTTTGGGTGGGCACAATGATGGACTTGGGGGTGGAGGCGGCGGAGGCCTCGGGGAGGGCTGACGGAAGCTGGCGGGACAGGACGGCAGGGGAGGGGGACGGCACCGCAGCCGGGGCCTTCGGGGCGATGCTCCGGAACTGAAGGCTCTTCATCTGACAGCTGGACTGACCCGGCGCCGGCTGAAACACAAGCACAGGAAACAAGACCTTTAGAGAACGGCTGCACCGGGACGGGTCTGCATTTCAGTCTGAAGGGACGATCTCACGGGTCTGGAGACGAGACCGTCGTCAGACAGGTCCGTTTCACCCGACTGATGAAGTCTTGTTGCAAGAGGAATCCTAAAAAGACAAACTAGTTCTTATCAGTCATTGGTCAGTCTTTCCATACTTGGATGTTTTCAGACCTCATGCTGGGGCTCTACGGCGTAGAGGCGTCCCCTGGGTGGCGGATAGGGGGGCCCTCCTTCGGGGGGTTGCACCTGCCAAGCCCGGAGCGGTCCACACATAAAGACAACTCTGGTAAAAGATTCTGACGGTAATCTCATTACAACTGAAGCCACCTGCCTCGAGCGCTGGAAGTAACACTTCAGCCTCCTCCTGCAGCACAGCACCATCCCGGTTGATCCCGCCCCCCAAGAGGCTGCTAACGCTGCCCCCCCAGCGCCCCCTGCTGCACAGACCCTGTAACACCTGGGGAAGTGAGAGCTGCCCTGAAGAAACTGAACATCAGGAAAGCCCCGGCATCTGTGCCATCACCGGTGAGATGCTCACAGCCGGCGGCAATGCCATGGGGGAGTGGCTAACCCACCTGTGCTATCAGGTGTGGGAAACAGAGCAGCTGCCACCGCCTGGACCAGAGGGTCATCCTGCCCTTCTGGAGACGAACCACCGACTGGACCAGAGGGTCATCCTGCCCTTCTGGAGACGAACCACCGCCTGGACCAGAGGGTCATCCTGACCTTCTGGAGACGAACCACCGCCTGGACCAGAGGGTCATCCTGACCTTCTGGAGACGAACCACCGACTGGACCAGAGGGTCATCCTGACCTTCTGGAGACGAACCACCGCCTGGACCAGAGGGTCATCCTGACCTTCTGGAGATGAACCACCGCCTGGACCAGAGGGTCATCCTGCCCTTCTGGAGACGAAGGGTGATCGGCTTGTCTGTGGAAACCACAGAGGCATCACCCTGCTCTCCGTCCCTGGCCAGGTCTTCACCAGGATCTGGCTTCACCGTCTCCTTCCAGCGACCAGAAGCCGCCGCCGTCCCCAGCAGGCTGGCTTTATCCCCAATCGCTCCACAGTCGACCACATCTCTGCCGTACGTCTGCTGATAGAGAAGACCCATGAATTCCGTAAAGACCGCCATCTGTTTATTGGATTCATGGATCTGAAGCCGCCTTCGACACCGTCTGCCACTCCTCTCTGTGGAACATCCTCCAAACCCTCGGAGCTCCGCCCAAGACCACCGCTGTGCTCCAGCTGCTCTGCAGCAGAGAGCTGAGTCCGTATGAACGGTCTGACTCCAGCTGGTTCACCGTCTCCAGCGGCGTTCTCCAGGGCCGTGTGGCTCCTGATCTTTTTACTGCATCATGGACCATATGAGGTCCCGGGTCTGCAGGCGTCCCCGGAGTGTCCCTCGGCAGCGACCACCTGACGGACCTGGAATACGCTGATGACACCATCCTGCTCAGACAGCCTGCAGTCAGCTGAGACGCTCTGGCTTCACCGTGAGGAGGAGCACAGCTCGGCTCCAGGGGAGCTGGACTGAAACCAGGTCCATGCATGTCTGTGATGGACCAGATCCACCTCCCATGGAGCAGATCCTCCTCCCATGCAAACCGGGAGCGACGTCGTGGAGCCTGTCAGGAACTTTGTGTCTCTGGGGTCCACGGTGACAGACAGCAGGACCTAGAACCAGAGATTGACCGCAGACGAGTCCTGGCAGCCTCTGCTCTGCAGTCCCTCTGGAACCACTCTGGATCCAGACCGTCTCACCAAGACCAAGCTCCGAGTCTACAGCCCGGCCATCCTCTCCGTCCTGCTGTATGGCTCAGAAACGAGGACCCTGAACCACAGTCTGGCTCTGATAGCAAGACTCTGAGGACCATGGAGAACATCAGGACTCTGAGGACCATGGAGAACACCAGGACTCTGAGGACCATGGAGAACACCAGGGACTCTGAGGACCATGGAGAACACCAGGGACTCTGAGGACCATGGAGAACACCAGGACTCTGAGGACCATGGAGAACACCAGGGACTCTGAGGACCATGGAGAACACCAGGACTCTGAGGACCACGGAGAACACCAGGCGGCCCAGCCAGTCTCCAGTGAAGGTCTCAGAACCAGGCCAGCCCCGAGCATCTTCCCTGGTCGCACAGCGCCGCCCTGCTGGCTGGACCATGTCCTCCATCCCCAGAACATCCGACACGAGACGTTCTCCAGTTCGACCCGAAGGCCTCAGGCTGGAGACGACCACGAGGGAAACCTTGACCCGAAACCCCGGACCCGATGGCTCCAGACCTCCAACAACACGGAGCTGCTGGAGGAACAGAGCAGCTGGAAACCCCTGGTTCACCTGGTTCACCTGGAAACCCCTGGTTCACCTGGTTCACCTGGTTCACCTGGAAACCCCTGGTTCACCTGGTTCACCTGGAAACCCCTGGCTCACCTGGTTCACCTGGCTCACCTGGTCGGCTCAACGCACCGGGACGGGACACCCGGACCCTCCTGGAGCACGAGGTCAGTCAGTAAGACCAAAACGAGGAATGGAACTGTTTTGGTACCAAACCAAGAATCTGTCTCTGCTGGTGGACATGTTGTCCACCGTCTCCTGGAGACTCGCCGGGTCTCTGGAGAGTCGTGGGAAATACATGCGTTGGGTTTTCTTGGGGACGTTCTCCAGTCAGCAGAACGTCTACGTAACGCCGTGGAGGCCAGTTTGTTCTGCGACCAGAGAACCGACGTCCACGGTGCGTCCCGGTGAGCCGGTCTGGACACGCCCCCCCCGGCATTGCCTGGCATTGAGACGTCTGCTCCAGTGAGACGGGACGGCAGGACCCGGGGACGCCACGACATCGAGAGGGGAAAACCCGTTTTTCCATCTTTGTTTTAGAACCAGGGGAACTGAGGAACCAGCCCCAGAGAAAACGACCCGTTCACCCCGCAGAGATCACCTGGTCCACACAGAACACTTGAACAAAGTCTGTCTCATTCCAGCGGCGAGAACCCGGAGCAGGGAGAACCCGGAGCAGCGAGAACCCAGAGCAGCAGAGAACCCCCGGAGCAGGGAGAACCCGGAGCAGCGAGAACCCCCGGAGCAGGGAGAACCCGGAGCAGCGAGAACCCCCGGAGCAGGGAGAACCCGGAGCAGCGAGAACCCCCGGAGCAGGGAGAACCCGGAGCAGCGAGAACCCGGAGCAGCGAGAACCCCTCGGAGCAGCGAGAACCCCCGGAGCAGGGAGAACCCGGAGCAGCGAGAACCCCTCGGAGCAGGGAGAACCCGGAGCAGCGAGAACCCCTCGGAGCAGCGAGAACCCTCGGAGCAGCGAGAACCCAGAGCGCGAGAAACCCTCGGAGCATGGGAGAACCCGGAGCAGCGAGACACCACCTCGAGCAGCGAGAACCCCCGGAGCAGGGAGAACCCGGAGCAGCGAGAACCCCTCGGAGCAGCGAGAACCCTCGGAGCAGCGAGAACCCGGAGCAGCGAGAACCCAGAGCAGCGAGAACCCTCGGAGCAGGAGAACCCGGAGCAGCGAGAACCCGGAGCAGCGAGAACCCCTCGGAGCAGCGGAGAACCCGGAGCAGGGAGAACCCGGAGCAGGGAGAACCCGGAGCAGGGAGAACCCGGAGCAGGGAGAACCCGGAGCAGGGAGAACCCGGAGCAGCGAGAACCTGGAGCAGGGAGAACCCGGAGCAGGGAGAACCCGGAGCAGGGAGAACCCGGAGCAGCGAGAACCCGGAGCAGCGAGAACCCGGAGCAGCGAGAACCCTCGGAGCAGGGAGAACCCGGAGCAGGGAGAACCCGGAGCAGCGAGAACCCGGAGCAGGGAGAAGCTGAGAGAGACCCACCCAGGTTCTCAACATCTCAGTAAAGGATGCAGCGATATGACTGAACACCGACACTTCGAAAAGACGAGCGTAGACCAGACCGACCTGGACCCAATCAGACCTCTGCAGACCGACCCGGGTCCCTGTAGACCCTCAGATCGCCCCAGGTCCCTGCAGACCTTCAGATCGCCCCGGGTCCCTGCAGACCCTCAGATCGCCCCGGGTCCCTGCAGACCCTCAGATCGCTCCGGGTCCCTATAGACCTCCAGACCAGCATAACGACCCCCTGCAGAGTCTATGTGATCGTCCCAGGTCAGAGTTAGAGCTCCTCCCTGGCCTTTGGGGTTCCCCCCGGTCCCCCAAGTTCCCCCTGGTCCCCCCGGTCCCCCAGGTCCCTCGAGTCCCCCAGGTTCTTGTTGAGTCCAGGACCATCCAGGGAAGGGACCCCCTCTCTCTGCTGCTCTGGGCTGTGAGGTTCCCCTGAGGTTCCCCTGAGGTTCCTCAGCCGGTCGTTTCTACAACAGAACGTTGTTCATCCTGTTTCCACCCAGCAGCTCCTCAGCGCTCCGTCAGGCCTCTGCCCTTTGACCTTTGTGGCGCGGGTGACCCCACCAGGACACAAACCTCTCGGGGTCACAGACCGGAATCCGTCCAGCGCCTTGGTCCTCCACCCTCCACCCTCAGCCCGTCCTGACGGAGACGCGGCGGCGGCGAGGCGGACGAGGTCACACACCACTCAATCTACCTCTGAAACACCGGCCATCTAATCTGAGCGGGGTCAGAGGTCAGGGCGACGCAGAAACCTGGTTTCTGGAGAGAACAGGAGGGAGTGTGTGTGTGTGTGTGTGTCCACAGAGAGGTTATCAGGTAGAGCTGGGAGGTCAGAGGTCAGAGGTCAGAGGTGAGGATCTGCTGTTTATGCTGACGGGGGTCAGGGTTGAGCCGGAGAGCCAGGCATCCACCTGGAATGGAATGAAGCTCCAGTCAAACCGGCTCAGCCGGACCCGGGTCCCATGAGGGGCCGAGGCCGGACCCGGGTCCCATGAGGGGCCGAGGCCTGACCCGGGACCCATGAGGGGCCGAGGCCGGACCCGGGTCCCATGAGGGGCCGAGGCCGGACCCGGGACCCATGAGGGGCCGAGGCCGGACCCGGGTCCCATGAGGGGCCGAGGCCGGACCCGGGTCCCATGAGGGGCCGAG
This sequence comes from Salarias fasciatus, assembly GCF_902148845.1. NCBI lineage: Eukaryota > Metazoa > Chordata > Actinopteri > Blenniiformes > Blenniidae > Salarias > Salarias fasciatus. The sequence goes on from NW_021941276.1 coordinate 64,346, forward strand.
GCCGGACCCGGGTCCCATGAGGGGCCGAGGCTGGACCCGGGTCCCATGAGGGGCCGAGGCCGGACCGGTCCCATGAGGGGCCGAGGCCGGACCCGGGTCCCATGAGGGGCCGAGGCTGGACCCGGGTCCCATGAGGGGCCGAGGCTGGACCCGGGTCCCATGAGGGGCCGAGGCCGGACCCGGGACCCATGAGGGGAACTGTCAGAAGACTGCTAGCGTACTTCCAGAGTACTGTTAGTCTGCCGTTAGAGTACTGTTAGTACTCTGCTCTCAGCACCTCATTACTGCCATAAATACTGAGGAGGAGGAGGAAGGGGAGGAGGAAGAGGAGGAGGAGGAGGAAGAGGAGGAGGAGAAGGAGGAGGAAGAGGAAGAGGAGGAAGAGGAGGAGGAAGAGAAGGAAGAGGAGGAGGAAGAGGAGGAAGAGAAGGAAGAGGAGGAAGAGGAAGAGGAAGAGGAGAAGGAGGAGGAAGAGGAGAAGGAGGAAGAGGAAGAGGAGGAGGAAGAGGAGGAAGAGGAGGAGGAGAAGGAGGAGGAGGAAGAGGAAGAGGAGAGGAGAGAGGAAGAGGAGGAGGAAGAGGAAGAGGATGAGGAAGGAGGAGGAGAAGAGAGAGGAAGAGGAAGAGAGGAGGAGGAGGAAGAGAAGAGGAAGGAGGAGGAAGAGGAGGAGGAAGAGGAGGAGGAGGAAGAGGAGGGAGGAGGAAGAGGAGGAGGAGGAAGAGGAGGAGGAGGAGGAAGAGGAGGAGGAGGAAGAGGAGGAGGAGGAGGAAGAGGAGGAGGAAGAGGAGGAGGAGGAGGATCCCCCCCCGGGGTGAGAGCAGCTCATCTGGGACAACAGATACAGAGCTGCCATGGAGGGGGTCTGGAGTGTGTGTGTGTGTGTGTGTGTGTGTGTGTGTGTGTGTGTGTGTGTGTGTGTGTGTGTGTGTGTGTGTGAGGGAGGCCAGGCTCCCCCAGGTTTAGCCCAGATGAAAGGCCAGGATCTGGGCTAGATAAGAGGGCAGATCATGGGGGGTCGGGGCCAGCCGGCTGTGAGAACCATGTCCAGCGGCCATCTTTCCCTCTCACACACACACACACACACACACACACACACACACACACACACACACACACACACACACACAGCTGTAAAGATAAGGATTCTCTCTCTCGCCTCTTTTACGGGACGTTTTACTGAAACACAGTAAAATAACAGAACCTGGAGGAACCGGACCGCTTCACCCCCCACTGAGCTCAGGAGTTATCTGTGCTCGATTGCTCCTGCCTGCACGCATGCTAACTGCTCATCTCTGCTGTGCGGCCTAAAGTGTGCACGTGTGAGCGTGCATGAGAGAGAGTGTGTGTGTGTGTGTGTGTGTGTGTGTGTGTGTGTGTGTGTGTGAGTGTGTGTGTGTGAGTGTGTGTGTGGTGGAGGCGGTCATGGGGAAAATGAAATCAGTGTTTGCAGAGGTCCTTGTTTCATCCCTGAGCTCTGCTGAACGAGGCAGCCGAGGTGGAGCGAACACACACACACACACACACAGACACACAGACACACACACACACACACACACACACACACACACACACACACACACACACACACACACACACACACACACACACACACACACACACACACACACACAGCAAAAAGCAACGATCATCCAACATCCAGATGCTCCTTTTACCTTTCCGTCAAACGATGAGCAGTAAAAGGCAGGAGGGAACACAAGAGGACCAGATGGGATTCTCAACTCACACACACACACACACACACACACACACACACACACACACACACACACACACACACACACACACACACAGTAAGTCATCGCTGTCACCCTGAGCAGATCGATGCGGGGAGAAATCCATTCCCATCAGGCCCGGCGGCTCGGCCCTGCATGCGGATGCAGATTGATCAATGGAGGAATCCCGGCGCTCGCCGAGATCGCCATCTGCGTTCGGTCACATGACGGAGGTCAGAGGTCAGAGGTCGGAGATGGAGGAGGAATCGCTCTGATCGCTCTCTGCCGGCTGGCAGAACAGCGAGGACCGGAGTGAGACCCGGTCTGGACCAATCAGGCTCCGGTCAGAGCAGGTGGACCTGGCAGACTGCTCCGGTGGCTGATCAACACCCTGACCCCTGACCCCTGAACCCGGACCCGGAGCGTGGCGGCAGAGCAGCTGGACCCTCAGTGAAGGAGACCCAGAGTCCTGCCCTTTGAAGGCAGGATGCTGTAAAACCCCTGACCTCTGACCCCGTGTCCTCCGAGGCCGTGTGTCATCCCCATGAACCCGTGGCGTCCTCAGTCACCCGGACGGCGGCGCTGAGCCGCGTGCACGTGCCTGCCGCGGCCGCGTGCACGTGCCTGCCGCGGCCGCGTGCACGTGCCTGCCGCGGCTCCAGGCTGAGTGGCGTCGACGGCGAGCCGAGGTGACAGCAGAGTGTTTGAGTGCGTGCAGAAGTGTGTTCCAGGTCTGAACACACACACACACACACACACACACACACACACACACACACACACACACACACACACACACACACACACGGCCCTGAGGCGGGCGCTGGCGTTAGCCATCCAGACTCTGCTGAGCTCTGAACCTTTCCCTGACCTTTCTGTCGCTGTGACATTTGGACCCTGAAGAAAAGGTCAAACAGACCTGAGGAGGACGGACGGGCAGAGCTGCTGGACTGACGGGACGAGACGAGGACGAGACGAGGACGACAACGAGGACGAGACGAGGACGAGACGAGGACGAGACGAGGATGAGGACGAGACGGCGAGGCGTTCAAACCGCTTTCCAGTCAGCCTCACAGTCAGTCTGCAAACGGCGGCTGTTAAAATCCCCCAGAGGAACTTCCTGAACCACGCCTTCACAATAAGATTCATTCACCTCAAAGACCCGGTGAGGAGCTGCTGGGAGGACGGACCAGCAGGGGGCAGTACAACATGAAACATGAAGCCAGGAAAGCCAATCAGAATCCAGGAAAAAACAACACAGGACACATGTAACACTAGCACCGCTAAAGCTAATCTAAGATGCTAACACTAACATGTTAGCATTTCTAGCAATGCAATTAAGCTAATCACATGTTTACTTGTTGATGATGAGAGGATTCTCCAGTTCCACAGATTAAACCTTTACAGGATGAGTTTAGCTGGTTGGGTAACTAGCTTCAGGAACTAGCTTCAGGAGCTAGCTTCAGGAACTAGCTTCAGGAGCTAGCTTCAGGAACTAGCTTCAGGAGCTAGCTTCAGGAACTAGCTTCAGGAGCTAGCTTCAGGAGCTAGCTTCAGGAGCTAGCGCGAGTGTCACAATGCAGAAGACGTTAAGGACACTTCTGTCTCGTACTGTGACACCAAACGTCTCCCTCTGCCTACAAGAAAACGTGAAGACAGTTTTCCCAGATCTCCACCGGGGCCGAGGTTCTCAGACAGTCGTACTCGGTGACTTTCAGCCAAACAAAAAACCCAAAACAATCAAAATATCACGGCTTGACTCGCCGCCGTCGTGTTTCCTGAACCTGCCGAGTCCGAGACGTCAGGAAGGTTCCAGAGCCGCCCGGCGACCGGAGAGAAGAGGAGCGGGAACGATGCTGGACGGGTCCGTCGAGGTCGAGGAGACGCCTCTGTCGAGATGCTGCAACTGACGGAGGCCCGGCGGAGGACCGGCAGAGGACCGGCAGAGGACCAGCAGAGGACCAGCAGAGGACCAGCGGAGGACCGGCAGAGGACCGGCAGAGGACCGGCAGAGGACCGGCAGAGGACCGGCGGAGGTCCGGCAGAGGACCGGCAGAGGACCAGCAGAGGACCAGCGGAGGACCGGCAGAGGACCGGCAGAGGACCAGCAGAGGACCGGCAGAGGACCAGCAGAGGACCAGCAGAGGACCAGCAGAGGACCGGCAGAGGCCCGGCAGAGGACCGGCAGAGGACCGGCAGAGGACCAGCAGAGGACCAGCGGAGGACCGGCAGAGGACCGGCAGAGGCCCGGCAGAGGACCAGCAGAGGACCAGCGGAGGCCCAGTGGAGGTCGGGCAGAGGACCAGCAGAGGACCGGCGGAGGTCCGGCAGAGGACCAGCAGAGGACCGGCAGAGGACCAGCAGAGGCCCAGTGGAGGTCCGGCAGAGGACCAGCAGAGGCCCAGTGGAGGTCCGGCAGAGGACCAGCAGAGGACCGGCGGAGGTCCGGCAGAGGACCAGCAGAGGACCAGCGGAGGACCAGCAGAGGACCAGCGGAGGACCAGCGGAGGCCCAGTGGAGGTCCGGCAGAGGACCAGCAGAGGACCGACAGAGGACCAGCAGAGGCCCAGTGGAGGTCCGGCAGAGGACCAGCAGAGGACCGGCAGAGGACCGGCAGAGGACCGGCAGAGGACCAGCAGAGGACCGGCAGAGGACCGGCAGAGGACCGGCAGAGGACCAGCAGAGGCCCAGTGGAGGTCGGGCAGAGGACCAGCAGAGGACCGGCGGAGGTCCGGCAGAGGACCAGCAGAGGACCGGCAGAGGACCAGCAGAGGCCCAGTGGAGGTCCGGCAGAGGACCAGCAGAGGACCGGCGGAGGTCCGGCAGAGGACCAGCAGAGGACCAGCGGAGGACCAGCAGAGGACCAGCGGAGGACCAGCAGAGGACCAGCGGAGGCCCGCTGGAGGACCGGCAGAGGCCCGGCAGAGGCCCGGCAGAGGACCGGCAGAGGACCGGCAGAGGACCGGCAGAGGACCAGCGGAGGACCGGCAGGGGACCAGCGGAGGACCAGCAGAGGACCGGCAGAGGACCGGCAGAGGACCAGCGGAGGACCAGCAGAGGACCAGCGGAGGCCCGCTGGAGGACCGGCAGAGGCCCGGCAGAGGACCAGCAGAGGCCCAGTGGAGGTCCGGCAGAGGACCGGCAGAGGACCGGCAGAGGACCGGCAGAGGACCAGCAGAGGACCGGCAGAGGACCAGCAGAGGACCGGCAGAGGACCGGCAGAGGACCGGCAGAGGACCAGCAGAGGCCCGGCAGAGGACCGGTGGAGGTCCGGCAGAGGACCAGCAGAGGCCCGGCAGAGGCCCAGTGGAGGTCCGGCAGAGGACCAGCAGAGGACCGGCGGAGGTCCGGCAGAGGACCAGCAGAGGACCAGCAGAGGACCAGCAGAGGCCCAGTGGAGGTCCGGCAGAGGACCAGCAGAGGCCCAGTGGAGGTCCGGCAGAGGACCAGCGGAGGACCGGCAGAGGACCGGCAGAGGACCGGCAGAGGACCAGCAGAGGACCGGCAGAGGACCGGCAGAGGACCGGCAGAGGACCGGCAGAGGACCAGCAGAGGCCCGGCAGAGGACCGGTGGAGGTCCGGCAGAGGACCAGCAGAGGCCCGGCAGAGGACCGGTGGAGGTCTGGCGGAGGCCCGGAGGAGGCCCGGAGGAGACTGGAAGAAGTCTTCCGAAAATCAAACACGTCCAACTCCACCGTCTTCAGTGTTTCTGGGACGGACGTCGTTCTCAGAACGTTTGACAAAGAGCTTCCTGTGAAACCAGGTTCTAGATCTGACAGCAAGGCGCCGTCAGACCAGGGAAACGGCGAGTCGCCGGACGCCGCTCCTGAGACACGGCGAAGCGGCGGACGCCTCCACGTCTGTCGACGTCTCGCTCTCCGCTGGCGGGTGTGTGAAGTACACCTCTCCTCACGACGGGGACGCTGAGGAAACACCTGCGCCGCCGGTCCCTCCGTAACGAACCCTCCACGCGGCGGCGGCGGCGGCGCGCTAATGGGCCTGGAAGGAGCGACGGCAGGAAGCTGGCAGCTCGCTAATTTTAGGCCGCGTGCCTCTGAGATGAAACGGCGGCGAGGAGGCGTGGAGAGGCGGGAAACTTCTCTCACTTTCTCCACTTTCTGCAGCGAGTCTCTGCAGCTATCATTACCGGAGCATCCGGCGCCACGGTCTCTCGGCTCTTTGATTGTGGAGTCTTCCTGCTCCCAGCCCTCCGCCCGCCGTCTTCCTGACTGCCTCCTCCACCCCCCTCCACCCCCCCACCCCCCCTCCCGACGCTACCTGGGTAAATAAACTGCGCTGTGTGGGATGCTAATTAGAGCAGGTTCAGGGACGTGACGAGCCCGGAGACAGATCCACAGCGAGGAGGGGCGGAGACCAGGGGAGGTGGAGGGGTGGAGGTGGGCGGAGGCAACCCACCCCAAGGGCGATGCGGCACAGACAAACACGCCGGCGTGGCGGTGAAGGACGGACCGCAGCGGGTCGGGCTTTGAAGCGAAGGGCGGCGGCGGCGGACCGGTGGAGGCCGGGTGACGGAGCGAGGGGCGGCGGGTGGAGGCTTCAGCCACCACGGGTGGAGGAAGCACCGCCGCGCAAACTTCCTTAATGACGGCTCCTGGAAGAGCGCCGCCGCCGCCGCCGCACATCAAAGCCGTATGCAGATGATCCCAGCGGTGCCTCCGCAGTGGAGGTGAAGCCCGGGCGCCGAAAAGCAGGTCAATGAGACGCAGCGCGGCGCGTTAGCATGCGGTGGCCTGGGGGGGGGGGGGGGGGTTCTGCCGCGACAATGCAGAAGAACATCGCCGTCCAGAGAGGATCGTCAGGCTGAGAACACCGAGATCTCGTGAGACTCGTCAGGAGAGAAGCGTCGTCAATGGAAACGGCGCCACCGCCCAGTTCAAGGCCGAGAACCGAGAACCGAGAACCGACTCTTCTGGTTCCTTCGCTTCACTTTGGGCTCAGTGGTCAAACAGAACGTTTTTAAAAAAGTGCTGAGTCGGAGGAAGTTTCTAATATTTACAGCGTTGGTTCTTTAAGAACCTCATGTTCAAGTAAAATAGGTTCTGTGGCTGAAAAAACTTAACGGAACCAAAACTCACACTGATTCAGGAGATCCTGAAGGAACCGCTGAAGGAACCACTGAGGGAACCGCTGAAGGAACCACTGAAGGAACCGCTGAAGGAACCGCTGAGGGAACCGCTGAGGGAACCGCTGAAGGAACCACTGAAGGAACCACTGAGGGAACCGCTGAAGGAACCACTGAGGGAACCGCTGAGGGAACCGCTGAGGGAACCGCTGAAGGAACCGCTGAAGGAACCGCTGAAGGAACCACTGAGGGAACCACTGAGGGAACCGCTGAAGGAACCACTGAGGGAACCGCTGAGGGAACCGCTGAGGGAACCGCTGAAGGAACCACTGAAGGAACCACTGAGGGAACCGCTGAAGGAACCACTGAGGGAACCGCTGAGGGAACCGCTGAGGGAACCGCTGAGGGAACCGCTGAAGGAACCGCTGAAGGAACCGCTGAAGGAACCACTGAGGGAACTGCTGAGGAACCGCCACCTGCTGCCAGAACGACCGAGTGAAGGTCTGAGGAGGAAACAGAACCTTCCTGTTCCGTCTCAGAACTTCTAGTTTCCGGGTTGAACTCAGACACGTTCCGAACCAGTTACCGCCTGGTTACCGCCTGGTTATGGCCTGGTTACTGCCTGGTTACCGCCTGGTTATGGCCCAGTTACCGCCTGGTTACCGCCTGGTTACGGCCCAGTTATGGCCTGGTTATGGCCCAGTTACCGCCTGGTTATGGCCCAGTTACCGCCTGGTTACCGCCTGGTTACGGCCCAGTTACCGCCTGGTTATGGCCCAGTTACCGCCTGGTTACCGCCCAGTTACCGCCTGGTTACCGCCTGGTTACGGCCCAGTTATGGCCTGGTTACTGCCTGACTGCAGCAGGTCACCCACGGGGCTCAGCGGACGGCGGCTGGCGTATCAAAGCATGGTTAATATCCGTTATCCATCGATCCGATCAGGATTGAGTCCGGATCAGAGACCCGGCCTGCATCCAGTGTGGAGACAGATCACCGAGGAACCAGTCTAACCAGAACTCCAGCCAGCGGCAGAGGAAGAGGAAGAGGAAGAGGAAGAGGAAGAGGAAGAGGAAGAGGAAGAGTGTGCTGCCGAACCGAGCAGAGGTGAGCAGCGGCGTGACGGAGTGACCACAGGCAGTGGAGCGGGAGGGCGGAGGCGGAAGAACCCGGAGGGGGAAGAACCCGGAGGGGGAAGAACCCGGAGGGGGAAGAACCCGGACAGAACAGATGGACAAGGTTCCCTGTTCTTGTTGATGCGTTTTGAGCATGTCTGACATGAATAAAGAAGGAATAATATGCAAACACACACACACACACACACACACACACACACACACACACACACACACACACACAAAAACCGGGTTCTCAGCAGCCGTTAAGTCTGGTTCCCTCCAGAACTCGGTTCCCTCCGTGGGACCGAGGCAGGATCATGCCATCTTGACTGCAGTCTTTTATTGTGGCGGGAGATGCTTGGTGATTAAAGGACATTAGAGATTAGAGTCAAACCAGCAGCAAGAGGGAAACAAACCTCCAGAGAGAGGAAGACAGGACACACTGATGGAGAGAGAGAGAGAGAGACAGAGAGAGGGAGAGAGAGAGGGAGAGATAGAGAGAGAGAGGGGGGTTAGAGGGAGGATCAGAGTGGAGGATGGGGGGAAATGGAGGGAAATGTGATGGCTGGATAGATGAGCTATTTTTATAATGAGGTCAGTGTGAGCTGAGGGATTTCACTCTCTTGGGACACACACACACACACACACACACACACACACACACACACACGGGAAGTGTATGGATGTATGGTTCCTGCTGTGTCCATAAGAAGCATCCAGATGTCAGAGTGAGGATTTGAGGGGTTTTACGGGATAACCTGAGGTTGGAGTGTTCTCCGCTCGTTCTCCGCTCGTTCTCCAGAGCCGGAACAAACCGGAGCCGGCGCTTAATTATGGAACGCCGCTGACATTTCCTCATCGTGTCTTTGTTACAGAGCAAACACGCCGACTCCGTCACTCCCACGCCACCCTCACTGGAGACCGGCAAGTCGAACCACCGAGCGGCAGAGTGCCGCGTTCTGCAGGGTTCTGCAGGGTTCTGCAGGGTTCTGCAGGGTTCTGCAGGGTTCTGCTCTGTTCTGGAGTGTTCGCCAGCATCCTGCTGCGTTCTGCAGCATTCGACAGAACCGATGTGGTTCTACTGAGTTCAGATAAACAAGGCTCAGATTTGAAAGAAAAACAGAAAAGCTTCAGTTGAGTTCTCTGGTTCTGTTCGCATGACGGCGATGCTCGAGAACGCCGACGGTCGAGAACGGCTCCTGAGGTGGAACTTCGTGAAAATGCTCCGTCTCCATGGAAACGAGAGAAACACTGCTACTGAGCATGTGCCGCGGTGGACGGTTGTTCTGCACAAGCTCAGTAGAGGGACGAGAACATTCATGGTTCTCTGCAGTGTGTGTGTGTGTGTGTGTGTGTGTGTGTGTGTGTGTGTGGCTTTAATAAAAGACAACCAGCAGCACCAACTACTGGCCCAACATGACAACTCCCAGGCTTTCAGTGAACTGTATTTGACACAGACGTCGTGTTAAGTTGGTCTACATGATATTTTATTTTGAAAGAAAAATCAAAAAAGGAATTCTTCCTTTGTGTTCAGTTGATTCCTAATTAAGAAACAATGTCAACGTCTGTCGGTGATTGGCTGAATTTAAATTACACTTCATGGAAGCTTTAACTGCCTCGAAAGCAGAACAGCTGACTTCAAACATGTTTCGGTTCAGAAAGCCGATGTTTCCGGTCAGAGATTGGAGGAGTGGCGGTCGGTGTTTTACCGATGCGATGGATGATTCGTCCGTCTGTCCGTCTCCTGCTCGGTGGTCCTGTCCCGCCCTCTCCACCGTCCCCCTGTCGAGACATTTCAAAGACCTTCAGCTCACAGCAACTGAGACGGTGGAGAGTGAAGAGGAAGAGACAAAGACACTGAAGAGACTGAGGAGACGAAGACTGGAGCTGAATGGACCCGGGAAGCTGTGCTGAACTGTGGAGTGCCTCAGGGCTCGGCTCTCGGCCCGCTTTTCTTCTCAGTCTACTTCCTGCCTGTGGCCCAGATCAGAAGCACTCCCTGTACGCCGACGACTCTCCGTTCAGGTCCTGGAGTCCCAAAACGTTCTCCAGCTGAACAGCAGCTGTTTCCATCCCCAGAAATGTGGAAATCGGAAAAATGGAAAACCTTTGATCTGATTTCCCATTCGCTGGTTTTTCTGCCAAAAGAAGACGGTCGTATTTAAACTCCCGACTTCTGTTAAAGACAAAACAGAAAATCAGACAAAGGCTCCTCTCCTGATCTTCAATTTCTGAATGAGACGATTCTTATCCCATTTTTTTGGGTTTTGTTTTTTTGAGCCAACATCAAACCAGGAAACAGAAATCGGCTCATTTCCTGTTTTTGGATTTCCCAGATCAGAAGGAAAAATTTAAATTTAGAAGGTACAGAGACCTGCGGACCCTGTTTCAACTGGAACCGAGTGAGTTACACACACACACACACACACACACACACACGATCAGTGGCGCGTCCCTCTCGCTCTAAACGGCCGTCGCCTCGGCCTCCATTAGCGCTGGTTTAGCGGCGGCGGCGTCCCGGCGCTGCCCACTCAGCCCATCCAGCCGTGTTCAATAAGTCAGGAGCTCCGCTGGTAAATTATTCATTTAACACGCCTCATCCTCTTCCAACAAGCTTGTTAGAGCGGCGGGCGGGGGAGGGGGGCGGCGGGCGGGGGGAACGGCGGGGGGGGGGGGGGGGGGCGACACGGCGGCTCATGTGCGACTCAGCAGAACCTGTGGTGCATCTCTCAGCTCTCCGGGCGTTCAGGTGGGGGGGGCTAATTCACCCCGACACCTCCTTTGTTTCAGGCGGAGAACAGCGGCGAGCGCTCGGGCCGCCACGTGCACGCCGCGGAGCGAGTGCACGGCGGGAGAGAAGGAGCCCATAAAGGAGTGTTTAGTGCAAATTCACAGAATAATCACTCCGGTTGTCCGGATGAATTATTGAGGGACGGGAGTGGAGGACACGCCATGCTGGAACGCCGCCGCCGCCGCCCTCGTCCCCGGCGGAGGGAAACGAGACAACGCAGCAAGTCAGTCTAAACAGGCCGATCCCAGAGAGCCGGGGTGGGGGGTGGCGGGGTGGGGGGGCAGGAAAATGCTTATCGTCAACAAAAGCCGGGCGCTGGATGCTAACCTGAGGACAAACGCACAGCGGGGACCGCCGCCGCCGCCGCCTGTCTGCAGCCGCAGCACTTTTCCTGTTAAAAACACGAGTCGGCCTGAAAACGCCGCCGCCATCGCCGAAACGCTGCTATAAAATGACCAACGTCAACCAAAGCTTCAGACTGACTGATGATGATTCACCTGCCAGCGAGACTCGCCGACGCCACGACGTTTCAGCAGAACACACTTCACGCTCTCACAACATCCTGAGGCCACGTTACAAAGAAACATGAAAACAACGTGGTTTCACAGAACTGGGACCAGGACCAGGGTTTCAGGACCTGGACCAGGGTTTCCTCCGTCTCCATGGAGCCTGCGCGTTTTCCAAAACTTCTCTCTCCAGCAGCTCGGGAGCGCCGTTGTGGCGTAAACGGGCCCAGACTGGACCAGGAAGTGGACTTTGTGAGGCTCTGAACCTCCTGGTCTCTTCAGTCGGTTCTGAGAGGATCACTGATCACCTGGTTAGAGGAGAACCAGTCACTGGTCATCCCCCCAATCAGATTTTTTGGCGACCTCCTGCTGAATCAAGATCGTTAAAAGCCGATATCTATTTTCCGTCCTGATCCAGGAGGGCTTTGACCTCAGACCTCCAGGTGGCGCCGAGCGTCAGAACTCCAGCAGACCGAGTCGACGGCGTCCAGACCGATCGAGGGCCGCTCGTCTTCCTCCTCCAGACCGGAGGTGAAACTCAAGGACTGGAGGGCCGAGCGGCGGAACCTCAGGAGGAGGCTGGTGGATCAACGGAGGAATTCCACTTCCGTATCGGGGGCGTATTGACGAGGAAACACCACATGACCAGATCACCATATGACCAGATCACCCTTCACTGCAGTTACATCACATATTGATCACTCAGCACCGATCACAGCTCTACCATCACGCCATGCAGCCTCCACCCGGCCTGAGCGCCGCGACGTCGCCTCCAACAGCCTCACAGCTGATGATCATAACTACTGCAGCAGCTTCTTCCTGCCAGAGGAGTCTCTTCATGGAGGCTCTTCTCTAATGTGAAGCTTCATCCGGAGGAGGAGGAGCTGATTCCTCTGAACGCTGAATACCAAGCGGATCCCCTCGGAGCGGATCCCCTCGGAGCGGATCCCCTCGGAGCGGATCCCCTCGGAGCGGATCCCTCCAGCTACCAGGAATTAAAGTCAAACAGTCGCTCACACTCTGGCTGGAGCTAAAGCAATTTAGCTGAACTGCAGGCTCTGCTGCACATCAGGGATCAGGAGGGAACAGGAAGTTCAAGACACTTTCCTCTGTTCCACCGCACGGGGCAACCCCCCCTCCCACTGCACGGGGCGACCCCCCCTCCCACTGCAAGGGGCGACCCCCCCTCCCACTGCAAGGGGCGACCCCCCCTCCCACTGCACGGGGCGACCCCCCCTCCCACTGCACGGGGCGACCCTCCCTCCCACTGCACGGGGCGACCCCCCCTCCCACCGCACGGGGCGACCCCCCCTCCCACTGCACGGGGCGACCCCCCCTCCCACTGCACGGGGCGACCCTCCCTCCCACTGCACGGGGCGACCCCCCCTCCCACCACACGGGGCGACCCCCCCTCCCACCGCACGGGGCGACCCCCCCTCCCACTGCACGGTTCGACTCCAGAGGAGGAACCAGACACGTTCCTCTCTTCCACCGCACGGTGCAGCTCAGAGCACCGGCTGCCAGCGAGGTTAGAATTTCCAAACATCAGGCCAAAACCACAGGCTGGGAGTCGGAGCGCCGGATTTACAGACAGTCCCGGTCCCCCCCCCCCCTGCCCCCCCTAGCCTTCAGGCCCAGAGTCGTCATGTCAGCCCTCATTACCAGCCTGGACGCTCTGGATCGGAGTGAACAGGCTCTGGAGGCCGGCCGGACCCGACCGCCACGATGGGAGCAGCGTGTGTGTGTGTGTGTGTGTGTGTGTGTGTGTGTGTGTGTGTGTGCTAAGACTTAAACACCAAACACTCTTTTCATTTCTAAGTCGCCGCCTGGAGCCACTCTGCATTACTGAGGCGCTGAAAGGTAACGTGCAGGGACATCTGCTGCCGACGCTCACGCTCGCCGGCGAAATGGTCCGGACGGCGGCCGACGAGGGCTAACGGGAGCCAACGGGGGCCGACGAGGGCCAACGGGAGCCAACGGGGGCCGACGAGGGACAACGGGAGCCAACGGGGGCCGACGAGGGCCAACCGGGGGCCAACGAGGGGCCGACGAGGGCCAACCGGGGGCCAACGGGAGCCAACGGGGGCCGACGGGAGCCGACGGGGGCTGACGAGGGCCAACCGGGGGCCAACGGGGGGCCGACGAGGGCCAACCGGGGGCCGACGAGGGCCAACCGGGGGCCAACGGAAGCCAACGGGGTCCGACGAGGGCCAACCGGGGGCCAACGGGAGCCAACGGGGGCCGACGAGGGCCGACGAGGGCCAACCGGGGGCCAACGGGAGCCAACGGGGGCCGACAGTGGTCGATCCTTTCGACCTTCACTCTGATTAAAGTCAGCATCCTGGTGAGTTTCAGTATCGTCACCTCCGACCCCCCCGTCGGCTCGGCTCCTCCCCTCCCGGCCCGTGCCAGTATCGGCCCCGCCCCCCCAGCGCTCAGCAGCTCGCCGTGCCAGTGATTACACTGGATGAGGGTTTTGCACGTCAAAGACGTGCAGGCCTGACAGAGTTGGGGGGGGGGGGGGGTCCTTCGGTTCTACCTGTGGACCCGGTGGGCGGAGCTCCGGAGCCCAGAGGAGAACCTTTCCTCTCCTGACCGCTGCTTTAGCGACCAGACCTGCAGAAACCATCAGGAGTATTTTTAAACCTCCAGTTTCCATGCGGGTGTTTTCCAGCTCGGCCCGGTTCCTCGGCTCGGTTCCGTCAGATCTCCCGTCCGTCCAGAGCCCCGGCTGCTCTCTCTGAGACGAGGAGGTCTGAGGACCGCGGCGTCCCGCAGCCTGAATTAGCCGCCGCCACATGAAGGGCCGGCGCTTCTATTCCAGGCCGGGCGGGAAAATGACGGGCCTGCTGGCTCCGCTCTGCCGTTAAACCCCATCAGGGCCCCGGTGCAGCGCGGCGCCGTCGACCAGGGACCCCGCAGTCCCGACAGGTGAGGCGACCTTTGACCCCGAGCTGAGAGACCCCGCCCACCCTGAGAGCCACGCCCGGAGCGGATGTTGATTGAAGATGACTCAATGAAAAACCTGCCGATCAGGACCAGGACCGGAAGACCTGGTGGGGGGGTCGGGACTCTACTGAGCACGTGCAGGACTGCCCTTGACCTCAGCAGCAGCTTTTCCACCGACAGGCCGCTTCCAGAAAGTCTGGTTTCCGCCTGTTCATACGCCGACCGGGTGTTTCTGGAACAGAAAGTCGCCCTTTGGGTCGTCTTGTGTTTTCAGCGACTGGCTAAATGAGGCGACGCTGCGGCAGGACGGCGTGGAGAAGCCAGAGCCGGGACCGGCCCCCCAGCGGCCCCCCAGCGGCCCCCCCGGCCCGGTCCGGCTAAATTTACCAGGAATCTGAACCGGAGTTTCCCCGAGAGACGGCAGGTCAGCGAGGCGGGACCAGAAAAACAGCGGCTCGACCCCGAGTGACCCCAGGAGACAGACGGGCCTGGATCCCATCTCAACCCCCCCAGGAGGACCTGCCCGGCCCTGCAGAGGAACCCTCGCTTCAAAGACAGCAGCTGTCTGATAGTGAGTCGGGGGGGGGGGCAGAGACGACCCCCCCCGCTGTGATAAACATCGCAGGAACCACAGTCTGAGCTGCAGGATTCCCAGTCCAGGACCAGCAAGTCACTATTATGGTTCTCAAGAACTGATCCTGCTGGAAGTCTCATCTGAAGACCCGTTTCCACGGCAACGACTTCAAGTGAAAATGGAAAACCTGCGTTGGTTTTTCTGGGGTCAGTTTAAAAAGCGACGGTGCAGCGAGTCACTGAACCAACTTCTTGAAAATGCTCGGACTCTGTCGTCGTGTATACAGACGAAAACAACACTGGAACCAACTACCAACTGAGCAACTAGCGGCCCCCCAACTAGCGGCCCCCCATGGACACGATGCTGTCTGAAGTTTCCGGAGAAACAGACAGTTTTCAGAACGTTGCTGTGTAAACGTGGAACTCGAAAACGAAAATGCAAAGTCGATGAGTTTCAACATGAAACCATCCAAACGACGCCTCATGGTCGACCCCCGGGGGGTTCTGAAGGAACGGTGAGGCCAGTGCTCCTCCGGGGGGGGTTCTGACGCCGAGGCCAGGGACCGATGCTGCCCAGATAAGGCGGCTCAGAAAAACACTTCAGTCTAATCACTTCTTCTTCACTTCAAAGCTCGACGGCGGCGGCTGGCCGCACTTTTATCAGACAGAAAACAAGTCAGGATCCGCGAGCCACACTGACGGGAAAGCACAGGGACTGAGCCTGAGAAAGTTGTGTTCTGGATTGAAAATGGGAGCTGGAGGGTCGATGTTTGATTCGCTGCAGAGTTCTCACGTTCCCGGTACTGAGCGCAGCGCCGCTGGAGTGAAACCCTGAGAAGGACGGCCAGAGCCACCGAAGGACGAGCCGGGCCGTAACGAGCCGGAAGCACCCTGCAGCCGCGCCGCAGGTTTCCAGCAGGAACATCAAACCGCCGGCCGCGGTGCTCCCCGGACGGCCGTGGCGCTCCCCGGACGGCCGCGGCGCTCCCCGGACGGCGGGCGCTCGCCCCCATGGTCCCTGTTCCTTCATGTGGTACAGAGAGCGGGAACACGGCTCGGCGTGGGAACGCCGGCGGGCCCCGACCTCCCGCCTCCCTCTGCTCTTTGTAACAAGGCGGTGAATAATGCATCGGCGCCGGCGGCCGCTGAAGGACGGCGCTCCCGCTCGCCGTACCTCCACCTGAAGACGCTCTCACATCTTCAAAGGCGAGTCGACGGCGGCGGCGACGGCGAGCTCTACCCAGTGGGTTTTCCGAGCGCTGCTCGGCTCTCAGGTGGAGAGGGGCTGCGGTTCTTCAGAAAGTGGAACACGTTTTCTTTTTCTTCTTTGCTTTGACAAAAACTTTGCGGGGTGGAGGCGGCGACGGGGGCGGCGGAGATCAAAAGCTGCCGGTTCCTGGCGAGCGGAGCCAATCAGCCGAGAGGGCCAAGGAGAGGAGGAGAGACGCTGCTCCCCTTTTAAATTGATCCCACCGAGACCCTCAAGGTTCCCCTCGCAGGACTCGATGAGGATCTGGCCCCGTGGATCTGACGAGGAACCGGGAGGGGGGGCGGCGGAGAAGAAAGACATGCGGGGGGGGGGAGAACAGAGGAGCTGTGGGGGGCGGAGGAGGGGGATCAAGGGGAGACGAGGAGGGTGGGCTCCTTCTCTGAGGGCCGATCCGGCGCCGTCGTGTGCCAGCAGGGAGGAGCGCCGCCGGCGGCGAGCAAACCCACGCTCCCCGTCGGACGAGGCGCCGGACCAATGGACCGCGGGGGGGTCTTAATCCCGCCCCGGCTCTGGCAGCGCCGCTCATCAGCTGGACGGAGCGGAGCTGGCCCGAGATGAGACCCTGGCGAGAACCGGCGCCGTTATCCTCCAAGGAACAAGCGCTATCAGAGGAACCCAGAGACCCCCAGCCTGCCAGACTCACCGTAGACCGGCCCGGCGCCACAAGGCCGCCGCACAGCCGGCGCCGCAAGCGGCACGGCACCCGACACGCAGAATCCAGCAATCCTGACAGAACCACAGCCACGGAGGCAACGGAGACATCTGAGGACCGTCTCAGGCCCTCCGTGACGCCCGGCAGCCGGCCTCAACTCCGTCCAAGAGCCAACACACAACGGTGACGCACTTTTCTTTATGAACGGTGGAATCAGTAACGTTACGTAATGTTCTCCCCCCCTCGGAGAACATCAGGCCGGTTGCCAGTTTGGAGACTCAGTCAGCTCGCCCGTGCTGCGCTGCTTGTTTGGCAACCTCAGGGACTTGGATATGATTGGCTCTGGAACCAGGAAGTGCGACAGTCTAGCCCCGCCCAATGACGCTGTTCTGTCCCGGATCTCTCATTTTGAAAGGAAAAACTTGACCGACTGTACATTTCCTGATGAAGACGACAGATTTTATTGTAATTTTTTAACGTTTTGCTCCTTTAATCTAATTTAATCTGCTGGATTTAATGTTTGTTTGTAAAACCTGTAACTTTTGAGTCCAGATGTTTTCAAACTGGTGTTATTTAAAAAAAAAAAAGAATCGTGATTATGATGGAGACCTGCGCCAGGGGAGAGCCTGGGACCCGGTTCCTGATCCTGGTCTGGGCTTTGGGACGGGTTCCTCTCACTCTGTTGAAGGATCGCCTGATAAATGAGCAGATCCCTGCTAATAAAATTAGAGCGGCCCCGGGGCGGCCACGCCCCCCTCGCCCGGGCGCGCCGCCCTCCTGCGGCCGCCCGGCCCGGCGGCCCCGCCCCGCTCGCCATCCACCATCCACGTTTTGACATTTCATTCAGCTGACTCTCCAGACGAGGCCATTTACTTAATTAGCTGAATAAAAGCTGGCAGCGGGGAGAACTCCGACGTGACCGGCGCTCGGTTGCCACAGGTAACCTTTTTGGAGGGATCGGCGTGGCGAATTGATTGCCGAGAGCGCAGACTCATCATGAGTGCTAATTTCCAGGAGCGGGCGGCTCTATTTATACCCGAGGAGACAGGGAGGGGGATTAGCCCGTCATTAGAATAAAGAGCGCAGAAGAAGAATCAATTCCAGGGTTTTAAAAAGCTGACAAACAGTTTGCTGCCGCCGCCGCGGCTCGGCTCGCCTCCTGGCAGGCCGGCGCTGCTCTTTAATTACCGTCAACCGCCGGGTTCCGATCGCCGGTGAGTCACTGATCCTCACGCCACGAGTGGAACCGACTCCCGGAGAACACCGCTGAAGCACCGGTTCTTCTCCCTCACAGAACTCAGAGCTGGATCTGGATCTGGATTCCACAGTGGAAACCTGATCACGACCATTCAGAGCCAGACTCAGGAAAACTGCAGGGCGGCAAAACCACCAGGGAGGAAAGAGGCACGCACTGGAAAACTATCCACGTCTGTAGGATCTAATCAGCTGTGTTCATCGAGGGGGTCAGAGGTCAGAGGTCAGAGCACGGAAACAATTAGGGAACACAGTAACATCCTCAAAAACATTCAAACTGAAAACATGTTTAATGTCTTCAAAATAAGAGAGGAGTGCAGGTAGGGGCGGGGCTTTAGGGGCGGAGCCGGGAGTGCAGGTAGGGGCGGGGCTTTAGGGGCAGAGCCGGGAGTGCAGGTAGGGGCGGGGCTTTAGGGGCAGAGCCGGGAGTGCAGGTAGGGGGCGGGGCTTTAGGGGCGGGGCGGGGAGTGCAGGTAGGGGCGGGGCTTTAGGGGCGGAGCCGGGAGTGCAGGTAGGGGCGGGGCTTTAGGGGCGGGGCCGGGAGTGCAGGTAGGGGCGGGGCTTTAGGGGCGGGGCCGGGAGTGCAGGTAGGTATAATTCAATATAACGAATCGCTCCGCTCCGGTTCCTGGCCCAGGAGCCTCTACTGAGCAGCCAATGGGAGCAAACCTGACCTGAGCCTGATGGTTCTCAGTGTCCAGGAGCTCCGTGCAGCGTCGTTCCTGCACAGACCAGCCAGAGAACACGCCACAGACCAACACAGCGAGCGACTGGGTGCTCTGATGGGAGAACACGCTCAAGCAGCAGAGGCTAACCAGAGGCTAACCAGCAGAGGCTAACCGGCAGAGGCTAACCAGCAGAGGCTAACCAGAGGTTAACCAGAGGCTAACCAGCAGAGGCTAACCAGAGGCTAACCAGCAGAGGCTAACCGGCAGAGGCTAACCAGCAGAGGCTAACCAGCAGGTCACAGTGAGCCTGTCCTCCCGTGCAGCTCAGCAGGAAGCTGATCTTCCTGGAAACGCTCTGGTCTGGCAGCAGACGCCATCAGAGCTCAGGTCGTCACGCCGCGTCAAACCACTTCCTGTTCATGACGCGGCTGGAGCGGCTCGCCGGAGCGTCCTTCGCCCCGGCGGCGGCTGGACTGTAAATCCCTACATCCTTCACATCAGACCGTCAGAGCGCCGGTTCCGCTGCTGCCCTCCTCCTCGCGCTGCGGAGCCAGAACGCCGTGGACTCAACTCTCACCAACGCAGGACCCCTCTGCACCCGGCGCTATAACCATCCACAGCGCGGCCCGCCGCCTACTTCCTGCCAGAAACACTCCGTGGTGGATAAAAAGCAGATGGAGTTAAGAAAGAAGTAGAGCTGCAACTATCAAGTATTTTTGGAATCGAGTATTCTGTCGATTACTTCGAGTAATCAAATACTCCAATTCTACTTTTTGTTTTAAAAAAAATAAACCAAGTGTATGAATGCAGCATGCTGGGCTTTAAACCAGCAACCAAAAGGGTTTTTATTTTAACAACTGTCAAAGTTCAAACCGGTGCTGAGCCAAGAGAACCCTGCAGTCCAGAGCAGAGAGAACCCTGGAGAACCCTGCAGTCCAGAGCAGACAGAACCCTGGAGAACCCTGCAGTCCAGAGCAGAGAGAACCCTGGAGAACCCTGCAGTCCAGAGCAGACAGAACCCTGGAGAACCCTGCAGTCCAGAGCAGACAGAACCCTGGAGAACCCTGCAGTCCAGAGCAGACAGAACCCTGGAGAACCCTGCAGTCCAGACCCGGAGGCCTCAGAACCGGCCTGTTCGGGTGAATTTTCCAGACATGTTGACAGAAGGTTAGTTAGAGAGAGATTAACTCTCGAGTCCCTGGACAGGAAAACTCCTCCACCGGCGGCGGTGCGGTGGTGGGGGGGGGGGTGTTACACGGGGTGTGACGCAGCAGTTCACACACTCCACCATATTTTCGGAACTTCCGTGTGTGAAGTGGTCCCACGGCCAGACTGTTTCGCCATCGCTCGACGCTCTGACCTCATCACAACGTGGCGTTAATTCAACGAAGCCTCAAGGTAATAGAATTTGCCTCGCCCATCTCTTCGTGCCCCCCCCCCCCCCCCCGGTCGACCTGCAGGCGCCCCCTCATCCTCCGGTTCGGCGTCTGCTTCACTTTTAGACCCATCGGCTGGTTTCCTTCTCAATATTTGCCCAGGATCCAGGAGGAGCTGCTCCTCAAGGAGGGCCTGGGAAAACCTCGGCTTCTGCCGGAACGTGGGAGCAGGAAGGAAGTGGCGAAGCAGCCCCCCCCCAGCCCGAGGTTTGCCCCGCATTTAACCGGGGCAGGTCTCAGAGACAGGAAGTGGCGTAACCGGACACGGGCAGCAGGAGGGCAGAAGTCCAGGGGGGGTCGAGGGGATTCTCTACTCACTGGGGACCGCTGAAACGGGCCTCAGTAGCAGGGACGAGGCGGAGACGAGCCGCGATGCCGCCGGCGGGAGAAGCTGCCAAGACGACTCGCGTCAGCCGCGCAGCAGCAGCAGAGGATTCCGTTAACGCGGCGTGGCGGGCGGAGCGCCGACCCTTCACCGCAATCCTCTTAGCCACGGCTAATAGCATGTGAGGAGGAAGCATATTGTGCTAATTCGTCCTCGTCCGCGGCGCTCTGACAGCCACCGACGCCGACATCCCGTTAACACGAGGTTAGTGGGTGTCTGGCCCCCCCCCGGTCGCTGCCAGCTGCAGAGCCTGGAAATGATCAGGCCCGGGAGGGCGATTAGCCCGAGCATGGCTGGGCTAAATATAGCCCCGCTCGCCCTGCCCCGGACAGGCCCCGGCCCCGACCCCGGCCCCGGCCCCGACCCGGCCCGCCCACGCCCCGACCCGGCCCAGGCCCCGGACAGGCCCCGGCCCCGACAGGCCCCGGCCCCGGCCCCAGCCCCGACCCAGCCCAGGTCCCGGCCCGGCCCAGGCCCGGCCCAGGCCCCGGCCCAGGCCCCGGCCCCGGACAGGCCCCGGACAGGCCCCGGCCCCGCCCGCCCAGCCCCGGACAGGCCCCGGCCCCGGACAGGCCCCAGCCCAGGTCCCGGACAGGCCCCGGCCCAGGCCCCGGACAGGCCCCGACCCCGGCCCCGACCGGCCCAGCCCAGGCCCCGGACAGGCCCCCGCCCAGGCCCCGGACAGGCCCCCGCCCAGGTCCCGGACAGGCCCCGGCCCAGGTCCCGGACAGGCCCCGGCCCAGGTCCCGGCCCGGCCCGGCCCAGGCCCCGGACAGACCCCGGGGTCACCCCCCCGCCGCGGCCTGTTAGCACAGTCTGGATCCCGTTTGTTTTTATGAGTGATGCGAAGGCTGCGCTGACTCACAGCAGATAACATAACTCAGCCGTCCATCAGGCGACCGGGCGTGTGTGTGTGTGTGTGTGAGAGTGAGTGTGAGTGTGTGTGAGTGTGAGTGTGAGTGTGTGAGCGTGTGTGCGTGTGTGTGAGTGTGTGTTTTTGGAGGGGGGATGACGCTGGAACAGGAAACACATGTTCACCACTGAAAACCCCGTCAGCTGCACTCGTCCCGTGAACCGTCCAGTCCACTTAACGGGAGCTGTCGGGGTTTCGGGGCGGCCCAGAGGTCAGGTTCTGGGTCGGGTCAGGCTCCAAATGGCTTTGAACCGACCACCTTCCCCCTGCTCTTCACATTTCATCAGAACATCGTCCTCAGTCCGTCTCGCTTCCTTCGCTCTCCACTCGGTGGGCGGAGCTCGCCGTCTCTGGACCGGCCGCACGGCGCCCGGCGGGGTTCACCGGGTTTCAGGTACGGGGACTCAGCGCGGCACTGGAACCGGGACCGGTTCCAGTGAATCCCCATTAAATCAGGCCGACCAGACAATAGGCTGTTTATCGGCAGCGCCGGCGGCCGCTAATCCGGCAGCCCACCTTCACGCCGTCACTCATGTTTCCATTTCTGGAGCTTCTGCCAACGCACCGAACAGGAAGTAGTCCTCATCAAAAGAGCGCTCTATTTAAACCCTGTTCGCCCTCCGGCTGAGTCCGGGTTGCCAAAGCCTTCAGAATTCAGCGGCGCTCACCGTGTCTGTACGTGACTCGGTGCCAATCTATTTGGAGAAGCGCTCCTGACGCCGGCTGCCTCCGCCGCCGAGCCTCCGCCGCCGAGCCTCCGCCGCCGAGCCTCCGCCGCCGAGCCTCCGCCGCCGAGCCTCCCGCTCGGAGCGGCCAATCGGCCGTCTCCGGACCTCGGTTGGGAAAAGGCGCTTTCCCACAGCCTGACGCCAGCAAGCCGGAATGCGGAGAAGGAATGCTTTCCCATGGCGGCCGCCGTGCCCCCCCCCCCGCCCCCGCGTGAGGCGGCCAGAAAAAGCCGGTGAGTTTTCATCCCTAAAAGCAGGCGGCTGGCCGCCGGCTCACCTGGGACGGCGCTGGCCGGAGGAGGCGAGCGGGAAGGTTAGAGGAGCCTGGGAATGTTTAACATCCAGAAAGCAGAGCGAACACGGCGGCGCCGTGGGAATCGCACAGGAAGCACGGAGAGTAACCCCTTCCTGCCCGGCAGGAAGCCGGCAGGAAGTCGTTTAGGCTCTGTGGCAAACGAAAGGCGGCCGCGGCGGACCATCAGCTGAACTCCGTGTTTCTAACCAGAGCTAAATATATCCCACACCTGGAGACCAGCCAAGGCCACCAGGAGAACCCGGAGAACCCCCACCTCCAGGAGAGTCCAGGACACCGGCAGGGTTCAGGGAAGAGTCGGAGAAGAAGCCAAACACTCGGCCCGGCACGGAAGCTCCGACATATAACGTCAGAAATGATGAACATGGGAAGGAGAACGGTCCCGGGCTCCACTGTCACACTCTCAGGAACTGGGTCGTCACCGAACCAACGAGAACCCCAAATGGAAAAGAGAAACGGAACCACAGAGAACGATACGCGAGAACATGAACACTGGAGAACACGGAGAACAACACTCTGTCAATGTGAGAACATGGGAGTTCATGTAAACAGACCACCAAGCTTCATTGCTACTGTAGTAAAACCACCAAGTCTAGGAGCATGTGGACCGGGACCAGGATATGGACTGGGGCCAGGACCAGGAGACTATAGATTGGGACCAGGACCAGGACTAGTAGCGGTGTTTCTGCCCGAGCGAGTCCAGAAAGTCTCGTTTTGCTCATTTCCACCGAGACATTTTCAGAAAGTTCCACTTCGGCAGCCGCTCTGGAAGAGTTGCCTCATCAGGTCCGAGCACCGTCGTCATGACAACGGAGACCCGAGACGCGCCAGAGGAACCACAGCGGCCCGGGTTCTGGACGGCCGGAGGCAGAGAGAGGGATCCTGATGTGGAATGAATGTGCGGTGGCGGCGTTTCCATTACCGATGCCGCTCCTGCCAGCGGAGCAGAGCGGAGGAAGCCGGGCCTTCAACCGCGGACCGCCGCCGCCCCCCGCCCCCCCGAGGCGTCCGGGGCAGCTGAGGCCTTTAAAGAGCCGACTCAGCATCTCAAGAGCGCCTTCCACAATAAAAGTCCTCTGACTTAATCCCGGCCGTAAATCCTGGCGGCCGCGGTGTGAAATTCCCCGTGAGCGCCGCCGTTACCGTGGCACCGGCAGACATCCCACCGCCCAGCGGAACTGGAGAACACATCCATCAGGACCGGGCGGAGGCCGTTTGGGCGGATGATAAAGTGCAGACGCGCTTGCTGCCTGTGTATAAACGGTTTGTTAATCTGTCACTCGCCACGGCGGAGGAGATAACGGCGCCGCGGCGCCGCGGAGCGACGGCGGTTATGAAATAAATTCACTCCCGGTCCGAACGCGCTATGAACGGCGGCGGCTTTAACTGGCCGGAACACCGCCTCGCTCCTTCAACAGACGTCCCCCGTGAGACACACGGCAGGGACGATGAGAGGACAAGGGCCTGGACGTGTTCACATCAGCCCCTTTCAGGGTGGAGGGTTTGATTCCCAACGGTTCCTCCTGAGTGGAGACCTGGTTCTTAACGACTGCTGATGAGCAGTGATTCACCGGGAGAGTCCCGCTCAGGCCCTCCACCCTGCCGCTCCACCCTGCTGCTCCACCCTGCTGCTCAGGCCCTCCACCCTGGTGCTCCACCCTGCTGCTCAGGTCCTCCACCCTGCTGCTCAGGCGCTCCACCCTGCTGCTCAGGCACTCCACCCTGCTCCTCCACCCTGCTGCTCAGGTCCTCCACCCTGCTCCTCCACCCTGCTGCTCCACCCTGCTCCTCCACCCTGCTGCTCAGGCGCTCCACCCTGCTGCTCAGGGCACTCCACCCTGCTCCTCCACCCTGCTGCTCAGGCCCTCCACCCTGCTCCTCCACCCTGCTGCTCAGGCCCTCCACCCTGCTCCTCCACCCTGCTGCTCAGGCGCTCCACCCTGCTGCTCCACCCTGCTCTCCTCACACTGACTTGCTGACGGTGCTTTTCCCCTCGCTCTTCTCCGATCAGCTCCGGCGGCTGCAGAGGGGGACGACTTGAGGGAACAGCAGGCTGACGGAGCGGTGAGGTCCAGCTGAGGCAGCTGCTTGCCATTAATCCACCCAACCCCCCCCCCTCCACACCCCCCCTCCACCCCTCCACCCCCCTCCACCCCCACCCCCTCCCCAGCAGGAAATAAGCAATCATTCAGTGGTGACAGGTACAAGCTGAACCGCTGCTATCTGCTCTCAAACCAGCCCAGTAACAGATCACAGCCATTCAGAGTGAACCGGAACCCTCTGGTTGGTCGGGACCAGACCCCCATGAGCGCCGGACGGAGAAGCAGGCGCCGCCGCCGCCGCCGCCGCCGCCGCCGGAACGCGTGAGAGAACGGAGGATCATCAGGTTTCACACCGAGTCGGGAAAACCCGGCGGTGACCGGAGAGATGCGAGGTGCCGTCCTGCCCGCGAGGGGCGGCGACTCCGAGGTCTCCGGCGAGCCGTGGGGGTCCGGCAGGTCCGGCTGGATCCGGGGCCCGGCTGCACAGCTGCCTTCAATGGCCGCCAGGCGGGCCCCGCCCCGCGGGAGCGGCAGGACCAGGCCGGCGAGGCCGCCTGGAGCTGCAGGCGCATCGACAAGGCGGCGGAAGAAATGGAGGAGCTACAGGTGGAGCCGCCGACCTCCGTCAGTCCACCGACGGCTCGGGAGGAAGGAGCAGCGGCAGCTCAGCTTCACCTGCCGGACTCCGCCCCGCATCCAGCACCCGGGCGGAACCCGGAGGAGATCCACTAAAGTCCTCCGCTGGAAGCAAACCCAGCCGGAGGCCTTTCAGACCCCCCGACGCCCGACACCCGATACCGATACCCGATACCAATACCCGACGCCCGACACCCGATACCGATACCCGACGCCCGACACCCGATACCGATACCCGACACCGATACCCGACGCCCAACAGCCGATACCGATACCCGACGCCCGACACCCGATACCGATACCCGACGCCCGACACCCATCACAAGACACCCGACACCATCTGAAGAGTCAACAAGCAGTTCAAACAGACCAGTCTCTGTCAGTGAGCACAGGGATCGGGGATTGGGGATTGGGGATCGGGGATCAGGGATCAGGGATCGGGGATCGGGGATCAGGGATCAGGGATCGGGGATGAATGATGTCCACAGATCAAAGCAGGAGACCAGGAGGAGACCAGGAGGAGACCAGGAGGAGACCCCCCCCCCCCCCCCCCCCCCCCCCCCACACCTCTGAGACAGTTTTTTTTCTCTTTGACTTAATTCCGCCTGGACAGCAGGAAAAAGATGAGAAACAACAGTTTACTGAAAGTCTCTTCTAGTGCCGTCTGTTTTAATCACGTTTGTGATTAATTGCGATCAATCACCGGAGGGCTGTCAACGACTAATTTGTTAAAGTTGCGGTTAATCGCAGTTGGCTCAGAGAAAAGCGATGGATGTCATTCTGCCGTCATTGGAGCTTCAGTTTCTCTTTCCTTCCTGTTCAGCTGAATTATGAGGATCAGATTCTTCACCTGAAGCTTGATTATAAGGTTCACAAATGATGCCATTAATCACAATTTTTAAAAATTAATCGTTGACAGCCCTCCATGAATTAATCACAATTAAAGCGATTACGACTGACAGCACTAATTTAAACTGGTCAGTGTTGATTTTTGAACAGCAAAAACTTTAAGAATTAAGTTAATTAACATTACACAACATCATAAAATGAGGAATCGCCATACTCCTCCAGTCCAGCACAGGGTCCACCTGGACCGGCCTCCAGTCCACCCATGCACACACAGGGAGAACATTCGAACTCCACACAGAAAGGCCCCCGGCCCGGGATTTGAACCCAGGACCTTCTGGCTGTGAGGCTCACCAAGATCTTGAGATTCAAACTGAATCTGGTTCCAATCATCCAGTTTCCAGAAACCAGTTTGTTGCCAGTAGTTTGAGAACGTGTTCCCGGAGGGTTCAGAGAACCACGGCGGACCGGAGAACCACCCACTGGCTCTGCTCACATGTTCAACTTCCTGTTTGACAGCTTGAGGTTTCAGTCAGTCGGTGTCGACTGTACTAACACCGTCCCGTGTCCTGACACTTCCTGTCCTGCTTGACGTCCCTCCTGGTTTCTGGGACAAACGGAGACATTTGTCCACGGAGCTCCTGTTCTCCGGTCTGCTCCGGTCCCCCCAGCTGGCTCTCTCACGGAGAAGCTTCGTTGAAGAGCGACTCTGACCAAGCCTTCGGGCCAGGAAGTGGTGGTAAAACACGAAAAGCTTTCAGCAAGCCACCATCAACCGCAGAACAGAGCGCTAATGAGGCGCCGACAACTCACCGGCGGCCGGAAGCCTTCGGTTTGGTCTGCCGGCCGAGAGACAAGACACCGAGTCTGAAAGACAATCTGGGCTGGAGGCCGACGTAGCGCCGAGCCGGACGCCGACGTAGCGCCAAGCCGGAGGCCGACGTAGCGCCGACCCGGAGGCCGACGTAGCGCCGACCCGGAGGCCGACGTAGCGCCGACCCGGAGGCCGACGTAGCGCCGACCCGGAGGCCGACGTAGCGCCGACCCGGAGGCCGACGTAGCGCCGACCCGGAGGCCGACGTAGCGCCGACCCGGAGGCCGACGTAGCGCCGACCCGGAGGCCGACGTAGCGCCGACCCGGAGGCCGACGTAGCGCCGACCCGGAGGCCGACGTAGCGCCGACCCGGAGGCCGACGTAGCGCCGACCCGGAGGCCGACGTAGCGCCGACCCGGAGGCCGACGTAGCGCCGACCCGGAGGCCGACGTAGCACCGAGCCGGACGCCGACGTAGCGCCGAGCCGGACGCCGACGTAGCGCCGACCCAGAGGCCGACGTAGCGCCGAGCTGGACGCCGACGTAGCGCCGAGCCGGACGCCGACGTAGCGCCGACCCGGAGGCCGACGTAGCGCCGAGCCGGACGCCGACGCAGTGCTGAACCGGAGGTTGTTGGAGGCGACGTAGCATCAAATCAGACACTGATGAAGGTGACGTAGCGCTGAACCAGAGATGATGGAGGGGACTCGTATACATACTGGTATCAATATTCAGTATCGGTCTGCAGGTGACCGTTAGAAGGCGGTTCTCGTGGTTTTGGTTCTTCCCTAGAAGCAACTCTGGGAGCTGAAGCGGTGGAGCGTCGGTCCGGTCCCAGCAGGATGGAGGGAAGGAAGCGCTCCGTCATGAGACCGACAGGAACAGGAACTGAGGGCCAGATATGAAAAGACATGAATAAACAGCCCCGCCCACATCCTGGATGTGGATGGCGGTACGTCAGGCCTGACCAGATCAGAGCTGGAAGCTCGGCCGGATCGGGGAGTTATGGCTCCAGCCGAGTGCTGAACAGGACGCCGGACGCCGTAGCCGCTATAAAACTTTACACGGTATGAAGGGGCATGGCGGAGAACAGGTAGATGCCCCCCCCGCCCCCCCCCCCCCCCCGCCCCTCACCGCCTCATCAATCAGACCTAAAGCAAGGCACCATGCCCGCAGGTTCACCGCCGCCACTCAGCAGCCATTAATCAGGCCGCTAAAGTTTTCTGCTGCATCACACTTTGGCTAAGCTAGCAGGACGAGTCCGTTCCAAGGGTGGGGTGGGGGGGGGGGGGGGGGGGGGGGGGGGGGGCACGGCAAAGCCCCCACCCCTCCCTCGATGCATCACTCACTTTTATAGGACCAGGGTGGTGCGGGATTTAACACGACGTTTCACTGGTCCAGGGAGCCGGCGTTACATAACCATAAAACGATGAGGCTCGCAAATCACTGCGCCGCTCGTGACGCATGGGGGGGGGGGGGGGGGGGCGGCAGCGCAGGGGGGGGAGGGGGGGCACGCTGCCAGCACACGTCATGTGTTTGAGTTTTTTTGGGGGGTTGAAGGATAAAAAAACAAACACACTCTGATCTCTGAGGTGACGTGAAGCAGCTCCAGCAGCGGGGTTTCCTTCACCAACACCCCCCAACCCCCCCACCCCCCCCCCAACCCGTCGCCGCTCTAAATGATTTTCCGAGGCGTGCGAGCCGCAGCTGGAGCGACTCCACTGACCAGGGGCGTCTGTGGTCGGCCCGGCGAGCACGCCGTCTCCGGGCCGCCGCAGAGCGCCTCGCCGGGGGAAGGACTGAGTAATGGCAGGGTAACTCCATCCACCGGGGGGGGGGGGGGGGGGGGGGGGGGGGGGGGGGGCTGTGGCGTGAAGGAGTGGCACGAAGGCACACGGGCAGCAGAGGAGCTGCTCAGTGGCACGGGGGTAACAGGAAGTCACCGGCTGTGAGCTGCCACCCCCGCCCATCCCCCGCCGGGGGGGTGAGGCCAGAGAGCTCTTGATAGAAGACAGATAGGCAGATATCTTGGAACGCGGGTGGGGGACAATTCCTCGGCCGTCTTTCGTAAAAATCTACCCTCCAATAGACAGGAGGACGGCTCGCTGCCGAATACTGAAGCTCCAATAATCTGAATTACCCACAACTCCGAGCTGCTCACGGCTCAGTCACACTGGAATCACGATTAGCGTGTAGCATGTAGCATTGTTGGTGTGAGTCCTGAAGCTCTTTAGCAGGTACCAGGTAGCACGTAGCAGGTAGCATGGAGCAGGTAGCACGTAGCAGGTAGCATGTAGCAGGTAGCATGTAGCAGGTAGCATGGAGCAGGTAGCATGTAGCAGGTAGCACGTAGCAGGTAGCATGTAGCAGGTAGCACGTAGCAGGTAGCACGTAGCAGGTAGCATGGAACAGGTAGCACGTAGCAGGTAGCACGTAGCATGTAGCACATAGCAGGTAGGATATAGCATGTAGCAGGTAGCATGGAGCAGGTAGCACGTAGCAGGTAGCACGTAGCATGTAGCAGGTAGCATGGAGCAGGTAGCACGTAGCAGGGAGCACGTAGCACGTAGCATGTAGCAGGTAGCATGGAGCAGGTAGCACGTAGCAGGTAGCATGGAGCAGGTAGCACGTAGCAGGTAGCATGGAGCAGGTAGCACGTAGCAGGTAGCATGTAGCAGGTAGCATGTAGCAGGGAGCACGTAGCACGTAGCATGTAGCAGGTAGCATGGAGCAGGTAGCACGTAGCAGGTAGCATGGAGCAGGTAGCACGTAGCAGGTAGCATGGAGCAGGTAGCACGTAGCAGGTAGCATGTAGCAGGTAGCAGGTAGCATGGAGCACGTAGCACGTAGCAGGTAGCATGTAGCAGGTAGCATGGAGCACGTAGCACGTAGCAGGTAGCAGGTAGCATGGAGCAGGTAGCACGTAGCAGGTAGCACGTAGCAGGTAGCACAAAGCAGGTAGCAGGTAGCAGGTGGCATGTAACATGCAGCATGGAGCAGGTAGCATGTAGCAGGTAGCATGGAGCAGGTAGCATGTAGCAGGTAAACTACTGAGTGACATTGTTCTAAATCTGCTGCTCAAACGTCTCCACTGGTTCAGTCGCTGGTTGAGTCGAAGATCAAGTTGCTGATCAAGTAGCTGGTTCGGTCGCTGCTGTTTTACAAACTATCTTTCAGGAAAAGCACAGCACCACTCCGTCCTCATCGAGTGTTTTGTCCAATACCATCAAATTCAACACCCTCAGTTCAGGTTCTCCAAAACTTCAAAGCCTGAATTCATGTTCGATTGATTCTTCATGAAATGTAAACTTTTCTTCGACACTTTTAGAAAGTGTCACTTTCAGGACAACACTCCTGTGGCGCAAAGTGGAATCTGCGGTTCAATATCTGGACCCTAAAAACCACAAAACCAGAAGCGAGACAGACAGAAGCCCCGGCGGCTCTCGGTGTCAGCAGCACTTCCTGTGGCTGCACGCCACGTCCTCTAACACAGCCGCCGTTTGGCGGGAACCGCCACTTCTCTAGAGCCGTCCGGTAAACCCGCCGCCCCACCTGCTGCTCCACGCCGCCTGCTCGGAGAAGAGGACGGGTGGAGACCACCATCTGGGACTCTGCTGGAGTCAAACCCCCCTGAAGCCGCCGAGCGCCGGCTGGAAGTGGAACACAGCCGAGGACCGAGCCGAAGCTCCGAGGAGCCGGCGCCGCGGACCCTGGAGCAGCCACTCATTAGGCTTCACATGTAATTTTCATTAACTTTTCTTGGAAACAAGAGTCGAGCGAGACCGACAATTTAGCAGCGAGTGAAACGTTCACCAGACGATTACCGAACCACATCCTGCCGTTTCCGTCCACAATATGGCCCCATCCATTATTCAGGCCAGAGATGCACTTTCCCTGTTCCTCACTCCGCCACTCCGCACGTCTCCGGGCAGCACTTAACCGGCGCTCAGCGTTCAGGTAAACTCCCAAAACCCGGCGCCGGTCTCCCAACTTCAGCTTTTCTCATCAAATTTATCGGAGGGCAACGCGTCCGCCAACGCTGTACTTTATTTTGGAGAGACGAGCCTCTCCAGGACGGGCGTGAGCCTGGGTCATCACAGGAAAACTGACCGCCGGTCGTCAGCGTCCGGCGGTCAGAAAGGGCTTTAAAACAGTGTTTAGGCGCAGTATATCAGAAGGTTGATCGTTCAGAGGACAAACCGAGATTTCAATGTTTACATGATCAGCGACATCCCCGTCCAGACCGCGGCCACAGACGACGCCATGACTGCATTTACACTTCCTGCCACTAGGTGTGCTGTTTGCATGTTCAACCTTATTTCACACAGACACCACAGAGGAAGAGGGGCTGCAGGCTGCATGCTGCTAGAAAAAGAGTGTGAGCCGGTAAGACGTGGTCACATGTTCAATGATGCGATGCAGCGTTTTTTCAGTAAAAGAGAAGAACTGAACCATCGTTTCCGCACATTTTATTTACGTCGTAGTAATTAAACTGTATCACAAGTACTTTGTGTACTCAAAAGACCAAGATTCCTTGCGGATAGAACATGGCAGAGCAGTATTTCCTGACCCTTTCGACCGGGTTTTTAAACATGAACATGAGCATATTGGGTTTCTGCACGTCTTCACATGGCTGTGCGTCGTGTAATGTGTTACTCCGTCAATATTCCAGTTAAGAAGGGTCACTGCCTGCGTGTAAACGTACTCAATCTCGATCAACGCATGGACGAGAAATCTCGCGGCATTTCAATCTCGCGAGATCTCGTGACACGAGATCCGTCCCATCCCTAATATTCATGTCAACAGATTTTTCTGTGGAGACCAAGTTTCATTTTTCTGGAAAAAACAGATATCTCTGCAAAACGTCACATAAACCAGACTGAAGATTAATCTGACGAACCACATGGTACCTTCTCTTTTCACTATGAAGTCAACCAGCTGTGAATGTAGCTGACCGGCAGCGCGGCGCCATCACAGCCCTCGGAAGTGTATCATTACAACCTAAAAATAAGGATCCGACACAACAACGGCCCGTTTCACTGCGTCACAGGCAGCAGAGCAAGGCCACTCCTACAAAATAAGCTCTCCAGTGGAGTGTATGGGTGGTTAAACTCCCGCCTGGTCCAGCGCATGGCCTCAGGACAGACAGCCTGACCAGTGGCTGCGAGGGGGGGGGCACCGAGTGACAGAGCATCAACATCTCCCCGAACCTTCCACGCCCGGCGACCAGACCTGAGCTCTGTGTGTGTGGTGTGTGTGGTGTGTGTGTGTGTGGTGTGTGTGTGTGTGTGTGTGTGTGTTTAATGGTAACATGATCTTGGTTTTGATTGAGCGGAAATGTCAGACAAGCATCAAAGTTTCCTCTGCCTGCTTCCTCACCTCACCACATGTGAAACCACAGAGGAGAAGAAGGAGAAGAAGGAGAAGAGAGCTGGTTGCAGGGACAGACGTCTCTCCTGGTCTGACTGGAGGCCCTGAACCTGAACAGAGACGTTCCCCACGGTGGAGGACGGAGGACGAGGACGGAGGACGAGGACGGAGGGGATTTCCTCACGCTGACTCATCTGTCTCCCCC